>NW_028301310.1:0-153000 GCF_061612785.1 Hesperophylax consimilis | reverse complement strand
TAAATCATTGGCAAAGTGCAAAGTTTATTTTTTTCAATTGTTTTATTTTAAATATGTTTTTTCATGTTTAGGAAAATGTGTATTGTTTTGAGGAGTTTATTTGTGATTGGTTTGATGGGACCATACCCTACGATCACAGAAGCCGCCAATGCTTACAATAAGTGCTCGATTCCTCAAGTTTTCACCTCATCCTCATACGTTAAAAATACATATTGATGGAATAAAACTCCCTTAAATTAAAACAACAACTCCATACTGAAGGTGCTCAAGAGCAAATGCTTTTTCCTTCTGAAGCGGACATCTGGGGTCGTTCTCATTAATTTTCTTAAATCAACATTGAACTCTCTTCACCTATTTCTCACTTCTGCAGGGTTGATCAATTATGTATTTTATCTTTTCTATTTTAAGCTTCTTTTAAATGTGTTTTACATCGATGATCAATGTAGGTACATGTTGTTTTATAGCTTGCATTAATGTGGAGACTATTACCGTCAAAGAGGAACTCGGACGCCGAGAAGATAATGATGGTGGATTCTCTTGTATGGAAATTGACATAGACCTGCAGGATGTAAAAAAAGAATGCTTAGTACGCTTTGAAAGAATTGTCCAGTCCGGTAAAAACAATTTTTTTTTATGAAATATAATCATTTCTGCCATTGTATTTTGTTATCAATTTCTGTGCTTTTTTACGCCAAGTGTAGATATTAAGTCGTATTAAGCCTATATAATCGTATTATTTTATTTTTTTCGACAGATCACAAGACGCATCCTTTGAAAAAAAAATTATTTTGTCCTCATTGTGCCTACTCCAATTCTGATAAGTCGAATTTCAAAAGGCACTTACGCACCCATCCTGAAAAAAAACATTTTTCATGTTCGGTGTGCAACAATTCATATTCTCGAAAGGGAAATCTGATGAGACACATGCAGACTCACAGTAGAGAAAAACCTTTTTCATGTGCCGAGTGCAACTATTCATGTTCTAAAAAAAGCAAACTGACGAGACACATGCTGACTCACAGCGATGAAAAACCTTTTTCATGTTCCGAGTGTAACTATTCATGTTCTCGAAGGGACGCTCTGACGAGACACATGCTGACTCACAGTGGAGAAAAACCTTTTTCATGTTTGGTGTGCACCTATTCATTTTCTCTAAGGGGCTATCTGAAGAGCCACATGCTGACTCACAGTGTAGAAAAACCTTTTTCATGTTCCGAGTGCAACAATTTATTTTCTCAAAAGGGCCATCTTAAGACGCACATGCTGACTCACAGTGGAGAAAAACCTTTTTCATGTTCCGCGTGTGAGTATTCATTTTCTCAAAAGAGCCATCTAAAGAGGCACATGCTGATTCACAGTGGAGAAAAATCTTTTTCATGTTCTGAGTGCAAATATTCATGTTCTCAAAGTGGCAATCTGAAGAGCCACATGCTGACTCACAGTGAAGAAAAACCTTTTTCATGTTCTGAGTGCAAAAATTCATTTTCTCGGAAGAGCTATCTGACGAGCCACATGCTGACTCACAGTGGAGAAAAAGCTTTTTCATGTTCCGAGTGCAATTATTCATGTTCTCGAAGGGGCGATATGACGAAACACATGCTGACTCACAGTGGAGAAAAACCATTTTCATGTTCCGAGTGCAATTATTCTTGTTCTGGAAGTAGCCAACTGAAGTACCACATGCTGACTCACAGTGGAGAAAAATCTTTTACATGTTCCGAGTGCACTTATTCATCTTATCTAAGTGGCAGTCTGAAGAACAACATGCTGACTCACAGTGGAGAAAAACCTTTTTCATGTTCCGAGTGCAACAATTTATTTTCTCAAAAGGGCCATCTAAAGACGCACATGCTGACTCACAGTGGAGAAAAACCTTTTTCATGTTCCGCGTGTGAGTATTCATTTTCTCAAAAGGGCCATCTAAAGAGGCACAGCCTGATTCACAGTGGAGAAAAAGCTTTTTCATGTTCTGAGTGCAAATATTCATGTTCTCAAAGTGGCAATCTGAAGAGCCACATGCTGACTCACAGTGAAGAAAAACCTTTTTCATGTTCTGAGTGCAAAAATTCATTTTCTCGGAAGAGCTATCTGACGAGCCACATGCTGACTCACAGTGTAGAAAAAACTTTTTCATGTTCTTAGTGCAAATATTCTTTTTTTCGGAATAGCTATCTGACAAGACACTTCCTGACCTAAAGTAAAAGGAAACCTTTGTCTCGTTTCGAGTGAATATAATTATTATCTTTTCTGACGAGCACACGCTGACTTACAATTAACGGAAAACATTTTGTATTCAAATATTCAACCACACTGCTATTCACATACTTCTCTATGAAATGCAAGGTAATATGTTCACACAAGAAAAGTTACAATCGTTAGTAAAGCTTAGGTTAAAAAGCTTTATTTTATTTTTATTTTTTTGGAAGCAGCTCCGACTAACACAGCTCGTGCATCTGAGAACGTTAAACGTGTATCTCAATTTTTAATAAAAAATTAAATACGGCCAACTAGATCGAATTTATGGATCTGTTGAAGAACGATTATGCCGGCCAATTGTCAGTTTTCGAAATTATAAACAAAAATCTAATGATTATTAAATTACTAACATTCTTCCAACAAACCACCTTCCTGTATTTGTTACTCCTATGATAGCCAGCGAAAAACAATAAATTAATTTAATAACGTATAAGTTTACATATTTCAACTCGATTATATAAACATTATAAATAACACTATAAAACAGAAGTAAGCCGAGTGACCCATTTGGAGCATTGTGAACCATGTCATTTTACTAACTTCATTATTATTTCTCTTTTTCTTAATAAATATAAATTTTAATTTGTTTATTTACATGTATTTTATTAAAAATAGTATTTAAAAATAAATCCACAATTTAGCGCAAATTTAGCCTCGAAAGATCAACATCAAAGGAAATCAATAACAATCCAAAAAGTTTTAAATTGCTAACAAAGACTCTTTTCAAATGAAAGCCTATTTTTAATTTATTAAAATAAATGTTCCCATATTGAATCATGGATTATGCTTTAACCTTTCCTTATCTGTGATGTATTTTTACTACACATTGCTTCTTATAACTTAAATAACTCTTTAAATATATTAAATTCTGGGTTCAGATTTTAGGTATTCTTCCGTAATACATTTATGCTCTGAAATAAAAAATAATGTTTTCCATAGTTTTCAAATTCAATAAAAATAAGAAATTTTTGTTTAAAATCGGGAACAAATACACCAATACAATCAACCGTGCGACACTGCTACGCTATGTCCCGCTTTAGTTCGCTATGTGGGATCATGAGAAATCCACACGTCCGCAGTTGTATTTGGACCTTCGATACCTACGACCGCATAGCTGTGTGTGTGCGTTTAGCGCCCATCCAAAGCCGGCAGTCAGTCGGTCGCCGGCTGTCGATATGGACTCCACGCAGGTTTTTTTTAGCATCTGCCGATGGTTTGTTTATATTTTCAGCAATAAATTTATAATTTTAATCCTTTTTTGAAATAAAATATTATAAACATAAGCGATTAGCTATGAACATTCATATTTTTCCGATATTAAAAAATAATAATACGAGCCACCAGAAAGAAAATATTGATGTGTTGAAGAACAATGGTACCGGACAATTGACCGCCGAAATCCAGTCCAAGCTATCCTGAAACGATCAAACCTTACTACATCGCAAGCAACGAACGATGCATTCGAACATCATCTCAGATACTCTTTCATAATTACATCTTTTATCATGATCCTTTTACCGTACATACGCCTCAGAGATCTCATTTCCAATTCAAGTTTGATTTCGTCCTACTCTCAGTAATATACCTCACTGTTTGTCATTTATTTCAAATAATTGATTTGATTTCAATTAATTCAATGACTGCGCGATTAAAACAGCAATGAAATCTTGCTATTCCGATTTTTAGTTTAAAACGATATTTTACCATAATATAGAAATTGGCATGTTGCGCTAACGAACGAATGCATGGTATAAAAGCAATCTCGTGTTCATCCCGAAGTGCTGCCATTGGCTGTTTGGTCTGTTAGAGTAATACGCCCGTAACGGAGAGTTAGCATTTCACACATAGTCTAAGATATGGGTTGCTGACGAAGACTCTTTTAAAAGCGCATATTTAATTTATTGAAGTAAATGTTTCCATATCGAATTCCGGAATATGCTTTTATTCCACGTTTCATGGGGTTTGTCAATCGGCTGTTATATTTGTAATTACTTCTCGGTATTGTATTGGTTTTTAATCCTCTGTCGTCGTTAGTTGTTATCCCAAAACATCTTGATTTGTTTCGTCCATAAGATCATAGTGCTCATCTTAGTATGTTCCGTAGAAATTTTTAATTATTTTTTTTATTTATTGAACAGTTTGTATGGCGCCGCTTTTGCGAAATATCACCTCTAAAAATATTAAAATTGCAAAAATAAAGTTAAGTGAAGTTAAATGAAGAACAGGAACAGGTGACACAAACATAGAATATGGAGACTCTGCAGCAATAATCCTAAGTGGTGAAGAAACTGAACCAGCTGCTGCAGCGAGAGAGTCCACCGCGTCCACCAACAGTGCCAGCACGAGGTTCATCATCCGTTAAGGAATGTGTCTGCTGCTAACAAAGCGCTGACACAATATCCTCACATAGATAACAAACCCTGGCAGCACTGCTGTGACGTTCGACGAAGATAGAAGATGGAGACTCTACAGCAAGAATCCTAGGTGGTGAAAAAACTGAACCAGCTGCTGCAGCGAGAAAGTCTACCTCATCCACCAATAGTACCAGTACGAGGTTCGTCATCCGTCCAGTTATGTGTCTATTTATTATTTTTATTTATTTAATTATTTGAATAATACATTTCATTACAATAATGACGTATTGCCCATCTCACTAGGTGTGTAACGCCTGTGTTGAGATGGAAATTTACAGAGTGGTTTTAAACAAGGTTTTTGTTTACATAAGATTATGAAAATGCCAGATAATTCATTTTATTTTTAAATTTTACAATTCAAGATTGAATGTAGAAGATGAAGACGAAGCGAGAATAATTTTAAGTAATTCATTAATAAATTTAAGTAATCAATAAAATTTCAGTTTGACCAAAAAGCATAAAATATTATTTTATTTTATTTTTATTTATTTATTTTATTTTATTTTATTAACGCCTAGAAGGCTTTTACATATACATGTTATGGGTTTTGTTGTTCAGTAGCATTATAAAATATTTTAATTACATAGCATAATAAATTGAGTATGAACTTACATAACAATGTGTAGGGTTATTGTTATGGTGTTATTATTTTATAAACATAAGCAAGCAAAGTTTATTGTACAAAGTACGTCGGTTGAATATTTTACAGAACATAGGTTAAACTAATACATAAACTTGAGAAAAATATAACAGATATAGGTAGGTAGTTAAGTAGATACAATTCAAGTATATAGTTACGGTGTTATTGGAATTTGGACAATGAGTTCGATAAGTTTATATAAATATAGTGTAGTTACAAGAGTACAATAATGTAAGTAGGTAATACACACAAGACAAGTAAGTTTGTTATTATTAATATAAAGATAAACACTACAGTTTGTCGTAAACCATCTTTGTAATCATCAATCTTTATTTTGCCCGATTGGGAATTTTACAAAACAAAGCTTAGTTAATGAAACAATAAAATATGCGTTTGAAAAAAAATTATGAATCTGTTACAAACATTCTAGTATACTGTATTTTAGTTTGTATACTGATTGGTGATGATAAACATCAATTGAGCTATAATTATTACCGAGTATGTGAAGTCTTTGAATAGGTGAGTTTTGAAAATAATTGTTAGCAGATATGGGAACATTATATAGAGCGGTCTGTCGAGTGTCGCGCGTAGGTACACGGAGCGATATAAGACTCGTCAAATCAATGGCGTCCAGTCTGCCATTCGAAATTTTGAAAAGAGATACTAAGTCGCACACTGTGCGTCTCAATGATAAATCGGTTAAATTTAGTAAGTTCATGAGGAAAGTGTAATTAAGATATTCGTTTGGAATTCCTAATTTATAATTAATAAATCGCAGAAATTTATGTTGCACTCTTTCAATTTTTAATTGGTGAATCTTATAAAATGGAGACCAGATTGTTGAGTTATACTCTAGATTACTTCTAACTAATAATAAAATTGTTATTGAAGACACAGAAATCTATTTTAGTGTTATAATGAAGAAACCTTTCAGATATTTGAGTGACGCTCTCTTCAAGGAATTTAATGTACTAGATGTCCGACAGTGCTATATAAAAAAAAATTGTAATCCATGTTCATAAAAATAAAAACAAAATGAAAACAGCCGAACACAAACATCAAACCAGAAGTAAGGGAAGGAAAAACCTTTCCGTTCCAACAAGCAACAGAGCGGCTTATCAAAAAATATTCTCATATCTCGGTCCTAAAATATATAATAAAATCCCCTCTCAGCTAAAACTATGTGACTTGTCATATTTCGGTCCAAGAGTGACAAAATGGTTGTTGGATCTAGGCAGGACTGATTCAAAAATGATACTAAAAAATGTAATTTTAAATCACGAACGCCTCTATGTATCATTTTATGTATCTTTGTTTTAACATAATTATTTTAGCTAGTCTTAAATCCTGTATTCGTCTAGGATAACTTGAAACCTGTAAATTTGACTGTCCTGAAACGGGAATCCTTCCTAGTTGGACAGTCAAAATCATAAAATGTAATCAATATTAAATTATAAAAAATAAATAAATACACAGTAGGCACAATTTTCCAATATGTTATGAAATACTTCTATGAAATATTTCTGAACACAAAATGGCACTTTCTTTAATCCCTGGTTCTGCTTTGATGGTGACTTCCTCTAGATGATAACGTTCCGTTGTACTCATTTCACCTGATTACAGAAAAACTTGATAAAATAAAGAATACACAAAACATAACAAATAATTATAAGCAATAATTAGTCGCTTGAAATATCCATACAAATTGAAAATACCTTCTGATGTCCGGTCAGGTGCTCTGAAACCACTGAGCTATGTCGGCTTATTTCCAACCGTACCTTCTGATGTCCAGTCAGGTGCTCTGAAACCACTGAGCTATGTCGGCTTATTTCCAACCCGCCAAATGATTCAATATGTACTAGTACCTCAATCAACAATTACTGCTTATTATATTTTTTCCACCTGTAAAATAAACCTTGTCTAATAAACATTGGTTTATCATTAAAAAATAATAATATTTGACAAGTAAAAAATTTTTCACCAATAAATGAAGATATCATATGTCTCGACGCCACCTAGTCAGAAATTTAGCACTAACAAAGCCTTTTATACAAAAATAAAGTTGGTTGTTTACAGGTGGAAAAAAAATATTTTTACTCCGGAGATATTTTCAATTTGTATTGATGTTTGAGGCAACTAATTGTTATAATTATTTGTTATCCTTTATGCTATTATTATCATTTAAAAAAATAATACACTAAACATGATGATTTTTCTGTAGTTTAACCTGTGGGTATTTGATTATCACAAAATATTATCGAAAATATAACTTGTTTATGTCTAACTGTATTGACATGCTCAAGGTCTTGTTGCGAATACCCTCTCAATCCTACACAGAATACCGACTTCATTTCAACGGTTCGTTTAACGGACTCATTTTGTACGTGTTACGCTCTACTAGCTTTTGCTTTTCCTTCAACATTTAATGCAGGCCTAAGTAAGGTCCAAAACAAACAAATCCCTTCGTAGATTCCATAAAAAAAATTATAAAGACAACCAAATACCTGAAATCTTTTCGCAAATAGATTCCTGACATTCTTCTTCGGTAAATGGATGGTCTTTATATATTTCCGTACAAATCAAATCATCATTCTCTTCCGCACTTGTGCCTTAGGGTGGATCGCCATTGTATGGATTTTTTTATTTTTATAAATCAGGTTTCGCGGGGTGCGGAATAGATGCTCTGGGTATAAACAATTAAGCAAACAAAATATCAATTTAAAATTTTGATAACAAGTACTGCCCCAAAGCAATTGAATTATTTAAAATCTGGTAAACAATTGTCCCTTTATAAAACAGTTTTGTGTCAATATTAATACTTAATTTTTACTTTTATATTTCTTAATGAATAAAAATTAATATAAATAATAATATTTAAAAAAGGTGATATATTTTACTGAGTCCGCTTTCGCGCCTCGCTCGCGCACCGCGCATTCCCGCGCGCAGTGACGCGGGGCCGCCACAGTGTTTTGTTTCATACATGCTAGACGGAAAAAACTCTTTTATAATTTTAAAGTGTTTGGAACCCTCTTGTGGGGAGTATTTAATCTGAATGTATTGAAAATTTGAGTTGAAAGTGATTAATTTAATTTTTTTCTTAAAAAAAAAAATCTATTAAATAATTAATACAATATTAATACCGTATTTGAGGTTTTTAAAGAAAACAAATTTAAACAGAAAAAAAATTGTGTATTTTGAGAATAATAAATATGTAAAAGCACAGTCAGAAAATATAATACAAATCACGAAACAATTGCGAAAGTATAAATAAATGATAAAAAAATAACTAAAAAATAATCAAAACAATCATTATTACTAATCTAGGAAAACAATTTTAGTCATATTTAGCAACAGAACTTAATAAAAACAAGCATTAGTTGCAGAAAGTACAGTCAGAAAATAAAAATATCAAAAGTTATACAAGAACAGTAACGAAACAAAAAATTATTACTTATCTAATAAAGTGCTATTTGAGTCATTTGCGGCGAGAGAAATCAACTGCACATAAACATCTATATTTTTTTTAAGACAGAATACAGGACCAATAGATTAGTGAGAAAGTGCTTAAGCATAATGCTTATTGAAACTAGATGCTATCTGAGTTATGTTCAGAGGAGTCATCAGATGGCAAACATTGTGTTCTTGACTCGGAGTTGGGTGGAACAAGTAAATTTAACACTTCAGAGGGAAGTGAACTCGATTTCTTTCTTGGATCCTCTCTAAAACTATTTATTATTAGATCTGATGTAATTAATAGCATGGTTAACATCTCTGTTTGTTGATGTTCGGTCGATTTTTCTGGTTTGCAATTGCCTAAATCTTCTAAAGTCTTTATTTCGCACCTCTTGCGCCTCTTCTGCCAGCTGACCAATAGGTACAATGCACGAAATAATCACATCAAATGAATGGTATAATAGTTAATGAACAGTTGGTGGCGTGGTATACCAATCATATAGGTTAAGATATAACTCCTTAGTGTCATGCACATACTGTTCAAAATGTTCGATGTTAATGCTATACCCAGAAGCTATTGTACTTGGAGCTTAGGGCTTGGTTTTGTCAAATTACTAAGCTCGGGTCATCATTCAGTTTTATTCATCGTCAATTTTAGTCGAGTCTCCCGTTCGTATATGAAGAGACGATTCGCACGTCCCTACGGCGAACTTCCTTTGTCGTTTCCCGACTTAGTGCGCGTAAAAGAGCACGACTGGTTGCATTTATAAGCCTTATCTCATTATATTCCATGAAAAAAACAATGTCCACTGTTGTTTTGATTGTTATTGTTCCTGCCGCGTGACCTTGACCTCGGTATGTTATTATAATTACGCATCGATGACGAAAGATGATGCCATTCGCGGCGGGGGCTCTGATTACGGTGATCTTGATAATTCTGCGTTGTTTTCAGTTTTTTTACTTCTTGAGTAAGTGTGACGATTTGTTTTTGAAGATTTTGATAAATTAATTTAATTTTTAAAAGGATGTGAATTTATTAATCATTAAAAAAATGAATAACTAAAAATTGTAACTAATACTGATGCATTCGCCATTTTTTTTTAAATTTGTACATAAAAAAAAGATTATTGGTGCAGACAACAAACTTTTATAAGATGATTTTTTTTTTATTTTTAAAATTTTACATAGGTAAGTATACAAGATATAAACAAAATATAAAACAATAGAAATTAAAGTAGTCTTTCCTCACCATAAAGAAACAATGCTCTTGTGTTTAGTGAGGGAATTCTAGTTTTTTGAGTCAACAATTTTTATTAATTGATAAATCAATTTACATAGTTTAATCATTTATGTTTCTTAAAATAATTCGTAAAATTAGTTTACACCGCTTTTCATTTTTTAAATGTTTCTCTTCTACAGAAGACGGGTTTGAAATAGTGGTGAGCAACAATATGAAGAATATTCAGTGTTTGTAATCAATGATGATTAATTAAATATGATTAAAACAATAATACATGTAAATAAACAAATTTAAATTTATTAAGAAAGGGAGTAAATTAACAAATTTATTTTAATGCCCGTGGGGCTTTTACATACATGGATACAATTTTTTTAATAAAGAACTATAGAACATTTGGGGTTTTAATAATCTTATAATAATAATAACAAACTGACACAAAGATTATAACAGAAAAGAAGTAAATTTGATTTTTAGAGGAAGCAATTTTCTCAAAATCCGTTATTAATTGTAAATTGACAATGTAATGTGACGATTCGGGTAGTTTAAATAACTACACTAAATCAATGTAACTAAAAATATCAATTAGAATAATTAACTTATTTACGTGCCTTAAGAATGTATGCTGTATTCTTGAATTTTTGTTAATGCATTTGGTATAAAGGTGACCATTGTGAGGAATAATAATATCCAAGAATGCTTCTGACCAGCGTAATGTAAACGTTTTCATTATATATATTTATATTTTTTTTATTGTTTTTGTTTGATTCGTAGAACTCCATTTAATTTTTTAACAGCTGTAACAATAACAAAAACCAAAAAATACTTGCAGAACTTAATAATTACATTATTAAATTTGATTTTAATTAAATTAAAAAAAGTTTTCTTTATAATTATTAGATCTTTGTAAGATGTCGAGATATATAAGTGCTTTATTTGTTCGTCTTCTTTTCCTCGAACACGACGCCCAGATCTTAGTGAGTGATACTTTTAAAAGAAAAACTTTGTTATAAAATATAGTAACTATACCATTGATAAACAGTAAGCACAGAATCGGACTTACATGAGAACCTTGAAGTACTCCACTAGAAACATCAAATTCATGCAATACACGGCAGGAAATTTTTACGTTTAGTTTTCAAGACGTTAAATAGGTCTCAAGCTATTTTAGTGGATACATTTTGATCTTAATCACATTTTACGTCAAGAACTTTAATAAATTCCAAGTTTAACAATAATTCAACATTGAATTAACAAGTTGAAATAGATAACGGTGAAGCACGATTGAACAACGGAAGCGAGGTAGAGAAGGAGTATTTGGATCAATTGAATAGATAAATGGCAATGAATATTCCCTAAGCTGAGGAAGATCTCTGTATATTGTTTACATGTCGCTCATACAGTTTGCAACAGTTTTTAAAAGACCTATAACACCGGGCCCCTAGAACCTCCTCTGATGAGTTTTGCGTAAGTGAGTTTTTAAATTTCCTCTGTGAGAACTTGAATAGTTGCAGTCGGTACATGAAAAAGGTTTTTCTCCGCTGTGCGTAAACATGTGAATTTTTAGTTGTTTCTTTGTTGAACATGAATAGTTGCAGTCGGGACAAGAAAAAGGTTTTTCTCCACTGTGGGTAAACATGTGAATTTTAAGTTGTCTCTTTGTTGAACATGAATAATTGCAGTCGGGACATGAAAAAGGTTTTTCTCCACTGTGGGTAAGCACGTGAATTTTAAAATCCCACTTTTTGGAACATTGATAGTTGCAGTTGGGACATGAAAAAGGTTTTACTCCGCTGTGGGTAAACATGTGAATTTTTAGTTGTCCCTTAGTAGAACTCGAATAGTTGCAGTCGGAACATGAAAAGGGGTTTTCTCCACCGTGTGTTAACAAGTGAATTGTTAAATCACTCTTTCTAAAACATGAATAACGGCATTCGGAACATGCAAAGGGTTTTTCTTCAGAATGGGTGCGCAAGTGCTGTTTTAACGATGAATTTCGAATGCAAGAATAGTTACAATGGGGACAAGAGTGTTGTTTTTCCCGACGATGCGTCTTCAGGTTCACCAATAAGTCTAAAAGAATGGGGATAAAGCTTAATTAGAGAATTACAAAAAATAAATTAAAAAATGAGATTAAATTAGGGCGTAAATGGTCAACTTTAAAATATAAATATCGGCTATGTCGGCCGTCTGTTTGATTTTTCACAGCGTAAATGTAAAATTTAAATGATCGTTTGTTTAAAATCTTAAATTTCCGAAAGTCCTTCACCGATCGCTTTAGAAATTTTATACTTTGTTGCATTCAAATACGCGTGTGTTTCTATATTCCTTTATTATATAGATGTCACCTGTGACAAGTAAAAATATGTTTTTTTGAAATCCAGCAACATCTGTTGGACGCTAATGTTTCACTCTCTGTATAGACACACAGCAATGCGGGGTATAGCTAGTATATATTAAATATGTATGTACCTAACTTAAATTACAGGTCTTTTGAGAAACCGGAGATATTGTGAGCATTATAAATTAAAAGTTTGCTTTATTTGAGAGTGAAGATAAATTTTAAAGAAAATAACAGAATAACTAATGAACGTCAAGGACGTCATTAACAAGAATAATCGTCTTGTATTCGAAACAGGAAAGATTTTTCGAAAATCTGAAACCAAAATACCTTTATAACCCAACTTGGAGGTTGTCGGAGTACTCTCCGCATACTGCAAACACTCAGTCTTCACGTCCGGGAGGTAGATATCTATATCTGTATACGGCATTTCACATCCACCCTCTTCCTGGGACCCTGGTTCCACCTTGATGGAAACACTGTTGGGAAGACCCATTGCGTCCTGGTAAATGGTCCCAGCTAAAAATAAATAACATAATAATCACATTCGGTTGGAACGAGATCTCGGAGGTAAACTGGACCACCTCCAATAAATATCTCGTGCATCAAAAATGTTAAATATCAAGATGGAGAACAGGTTAATCAAAATATACATTCAGTTATACAAGAAAGTTTTAATGTTATCGCATAAAAATGCTTAAGGTACAAAAAAAATAATAATTTGTCAATTGTGCTTCCTATCGAAGGAGTCATTCAATTACTTCGAACGAAACTAAATCGAACGCGTTATATTTTATGGATTTACTTGACGTTGTGATTTAAATTTAAACTAAAATAATATTTCCAATCAATAACCGTGCGGCAAAAATCAGTGCGCAATAAAATTTAGATCGATATTTAAAATATATCACGGCTGCTTTTACCAATAAGACGGCAGAAGAGAGACCGCTCAGTTCCTTAAGAGAAATTATATTGAATCTTTAATAGGTATGTGTGGCGTCGAGAATAATCCATTGAATAAATAATAATAAACCGCTCGACCTACTTAGGTACGTACTTGCTAATTGCTACTTAGGTAGATATTTGCAGCCGAAATCAAAACAAAGCAACCTACCTGTTTCAAGTATCTACTCGCGACAATACTATCGCGCTGGGACATTACGAGAACTCGTCAGAAGGTTCGAGTCTGCCGCCTACGCATAATTGCCACGCTGTCGAAGGTTCCTGAAACATCCAGTCTGTGCGAGTGCCTAGGATTTAGTTGCCATCCATCTACCTACTGCCGCCGTCGGCCGTGTAGTATAAATATGCCCGACGCAGCGAGTCAGTCAGTCATCAGTCATCTCTCAGCCGTCAGTTAACGAGGTTCAACGAGTGATCACCCGCGCTCTCCTTACTAGCGCGAAGGACAACGTACCCGGCTTCGCCCGTACCATCATGGACTCTATCGGGACATCATCCTAGCGCCTTGGCCACCGTCCCTGGCCAGCGCTACAACGGATTACAAGCGCCCTGGTTCCAGTGTCCCTGACCAACGCTTCTTCCACGTCATCATGACCACCACGAGGACACGCAGCATCCTCACTGGTCTACATCGTTCCCGCTCAACCGCCTACAAGGTCCGCCGCACCTTCGGCCGTCTCGTCAGCACTGGAGTGCCTGAAGACCTACGTTCTTCGCCAGTGCCTGACATTCATCGAGTCCCGGTCACCAGCGCCCGGCGTCGACTCACTGACCCGCGCTTGACCAGCACATCACCGCAGCGTCCGGAGTATTCAACTTTTGTCCTACATCATCTCCTCGTCACGGCAACTGACTCAATAAACACATGTGACCTTCACAACTTTCTTTCATTTCGTGCCTCACCACTGATCCCCAAATATGTATTTCATGTACTAAATAAAAAAATGTAATAAACTGGATTAATATAACCGACTAAATGAGTTATTATATTGACAGTAGCCACACAAAGTGTAAAACTGTCAAATTTACTATGGTGTAGATTTGAGTGAGTCGAATCAGTTGCTCCAATATTATCTGATAGATCTAATACAGGTAGATACTATCAGTATCCCCCTAAACCCCATGTAAATAAACATAACAATGGATTGTCGGACGTATCGCCCTCATTTGCACAGTCGAGAAGGTTAATTAAGTATTTGGGCATAATTGAGATCGGTATAGGGTATTAAAATGCAACTTACAACTCGCCGCATACTGCAAACATTTCTTCTTTACGTCGGGGAGGTAGATATCTATATCGGTATACGGCATTTCACATCCGTCCTCATCCTGCGTCCCTGGTTCCACCTTGCTGGAAACACTCTCTGTGTTAAGAAGATCCATGGCCTTCTGGTAAATGGTCCAAGCTCGAAATGTGTTAGAGCTGAAACGGAATAATAATGAATTAGTCATATTTACGAGGGTTATAATTAGTTTGTGATCACCTTCAGTTGGAACGAAATATTCAAAACCTCGAAAGTGAAATGGACCACATACAAAAAATAATATGGACTGTTTTTTAACCTCTAGCACCAAAGATGTCCAATATTAATATGGAGAGCAGATGTCTAAAAATTTTGCCTGTAATACGATTAAGGTAAATTTTTATCGCATAAAGTTAACAATGCTTTCAAGGAAACTATGTTACCACAGGTGTCCTGTTGACAGTTATTACGCTAAGTACCTATATAAGTCTAACATGGAATGATACAAAATCAAAATAAATATTTTTCATGGATACACTTGTCACCATGATTTAAATTTAAACTCGATTCATGTTTAAAATCATTAATACATTAAACTTTTAATTTTTATAAATTTTGAATATCCGCTTTCACCAATAACACGACAGAAGAGAGAACATTCAGAGAACTAAATGCGGCGTTGACTTTACAAACATGACTGGCAGTAAATATATTTGACTGGATTAATATAACCGATGTAAATAAGTTATAAGAGTTGAGTTTTGCAAGAGTTGAACCAGTTGCTACAATGTAATCTGAGTGCTAGATACTATCAGTATCATCCTGAATCCTTAAACAGATTAGAAAGGTTTCTTTAAATGGCTTAAGCTGTTTTTTGGGACCAGATTTGGTATAAAGCAAAATGTTTGATATTAGTTTCAATTTCAGGGTTTTTTTTATTTTTTTTTATGTGACACCTCACAAGAGTGTCCCTGCCTGTGCAGTGCACAGACAGGGGAACTATGTCACCACCCGGTTGGGCGGCGTTGTGAGGCGGAGTAAGGTAGGGGCTGTAGGAAGGGATTTTTTAATGCGGTCCTTGAAGAGGCTCGGATTATAGGAGGGAGGAAAAACAGATGCCGGTAGCTCGTTCCACATACGAGCCGACTTACACAAAAACGAGTCGTAAAAACGGCCCGTTCTCATGAAGCCAACGTCAACCGTGAACAGGTGTTCAGTTCGTGGCCGTCGAGTTTCGCGCACGTGCACCGGTGCATCAGGAATCAATGCTGCTAGCTCCTTGGAGCAGGCTCCATTGAAATACCTGTAGAACAGACACAGCATGCCTACATTGCGTCTATGCATTAGAGAAGGCAATCGGTCTGTTAACAACGGATTGTCAATCAGACGGATCGCTCTCCTTTGCACAGATTCAAGCAGGTTTATCAAGTATTTTGGGGCACCAGCCCAAAGGTGGCTCCCAAATTCAATAGTTGGGCGGACTTGAGACTTGTACAGGATCAGCAGCTGGTCACTGTTGAAGAATCTCCTAGCCCTGTACAAGACGCCCAACTTTTTGGAGGCCTGATTTACTCGGGCTTCTATGGATCCCCGATACTTGAGCTGGTCTGATATAGTAACTCCAAGCATTTCAATGGAGTCTTTATTGGGGAGAGTGCTCCCATCAAATTGCACCAGACAGTCATTGATCTCCCTCTTTGCCGAAATCAGACACGCTTGGGTTTTTGAGACGTTGAAACTGACCAAGTTGGCCTTACCCCAGACACGAACCATCTCTAGGTGGTGGTCAATTTTTCGCTTCAAAACTTCCCGAGCTGTTCGGACATCATAGGTGGAAGGGGGCCTGTCAAAAAGATAACCCTCGTGAACGGTGCTGTCATCAGCGTAGCAGTGAATTGGTGCACATTCAACGAGATCGTTGATGTGCAGTAAAAACAGCGTCGGAGACAGCACAGATCCTTGTGGCACCCCCGCATTGATTTGGTGCGGTGAGGAAGAAGAGCCGTCAACCACGGTTTGAATTGTTCTTCCCCTCAGAAAGTCCGCAATCCAACTATGCAGGGTTGCGTGGATCCCATACGATGGTAACTTCCCGATAAGCGCCCGGTGCCAGACTCTGTCAAAGGCTTTGGAGATATCAATTTTCAATTTGGTAGGCGGGAATGGGTACCGCCGCCCTGGGAACCATTTATTGGATGACCAACACCTCTGCCACAGGTCACCCCAAGTGGTTCGCTACGTTTGGTGACTTAGCAGGGGTGCCCGGGTTCATGGGTTAAGGTTTGCCCGGGTCTTGGTGGCGGGTGCGTCGGCCCACCTTCTGCGTGGCGGGCCGGTTGGGAGATGCTGGTTGAGGGAGACCCTTTACAACCGGTTACCGCTGTCCGGGCCGCTCGATAGTACAGGGGCCCGACCCTCAGGCTCACGACTAAGGGTGGGCTGCCCCATCAGCGAGTGAAAAAACCCCGCCACTGCTGTTGTGCCGGTTCGTGACCGGAGGGGACCCAGCAGCAGCGTTTGGGGCGCATTGGATGCCCTCTCCAGCCGGACTCTCCCAGCCTATCGCCTAGCACCGCAGTGGGTGGGCTGGAACCAAACGCTCATCACTCCTGGACAGCCTGAACCCCAGATTCCTACCCACCCCTCATACCTTTCCTTTCCAGACCTATCCTTTCACCTCCTACCCTTACAAAAAAAAAAAAAAAAAAATTAAATTCATGAACATACAAAACAACAATTTTAACATCATTACAGCGGCGAGTAGCAGGCGTCCCCGGTGCTGGCCAAAACTGTTGGTAAATTTTGCCAACATTCGCGGCCTGCACACAAATTTAAATTCCGTCCATCATCATCTTTTGTCCCAACGTCCCAACCTTCTTTTCCTATCCGAAACTCAGATAGCCGAGCCGCCAGACTCCTCCTATCTGGACTGCCCGGGCTTTACCCTCGCAAGCAAATTCCGACTGAAAGGAGGAGTCTGCCTCTATAGTCGAGCTGACGTCAACTGTGTGCGACTATTGAGTCTGGAAAACTCCAGCTTCGACGTAATGTGGGTGCGCGTCAATCTTGCCAGTACGGCAAGATTCTACGCATGTTTATACCGCTCACCGAAACATAGCGAATCAGACACTTCCGAGCTCTTCAAACATTTGAGCGATACTATTGATGATCTCTTGCCCCGCTACCCTTCGGCCGAGTTTGTTGTTCTGGGGGACTTCAACGTTCATAACGAACCATGGTTGAAGTTCTCAGGCCCAACGGACTCGGCTGGCCGACAGGCGGAATCCTTTGCCATTTGCTACGGATTAGAGCAATTAGTTCAGGAGCCTACAAGGGTTCCTGATGTCCAGACTCACCGCTCCAATCTGTTAGACCTATTCTTAACTACTGTGCCACACGGTTATAAGATTGACGTCACAGCGCCTCTGGGATCATCTGACCACTGCCTAGTGATGACATCAATCCCCGTTAGCCTCAGACCAACAAATGAGAGGCTGAGGAGAAAAGTGTGGCACTATAGGTCAGCAGATTGGTTCGGTATGCGGGCCCATTTCAATGCTTTTCCGTGGTCAGCTGTTTGTTTTCGGACTTCGGACCCTTCAAGATGTGCCCAGGAGATTGGTGAAGTCATCAAATCGGCGATGGATGGCTTCATACAATCGACTACTAAAGAAACTGGTGTGGGCTCAAAGCCGTGGTTCAGTCGACAATGCTCCGAAGCAGTTCGACGAAAAAACGCGGCTTACCGAGCCTACAACACATCTCGAACGCCCGAAAGCAGATCAGCATACAACAAATCGGCAAAGGAATGCAAGAGAATCATCAATAGGTCAAAATTCGAACACGACCTGCAGATCAGCAAAAAGCTGGCTGCCTGCCCGCATGGCAGCAGAGCATTCTGGTCGCTTGCGGGCTCAATAGGTCGAAATTTTTGCAAACCCAGTTTGCCACCTCTTACCAGACCTGACGGCTCACTAGCAAACACCGCCACCGAAAAGGCAAACCTTTTAGGGAAAATGTTTGCGGAAAACTCGACCCTCAACGACGGGGGTGCTGTTCCGCCGTCGGTTCCTCACTGCGGCTTCTATATGAAAAAGCTGAGGATCCGGCATCGGGATGTACTCCACGTCATACGGGGGCTCGATGTTAACAAAGCTAGTGGACCTGATGGAATACCTGCCCTGGTATTGCAGAGGTGTGCTGCGGAAATAGTTCCAGTTTTGACAAAGCTCTTCAAAATGTCCCTGAAGTGTGGCACTGTGCCCTCTGGTTGGAAAAAAGCGGTAATTCACCCTATTCCCAAGAAAGGTGACCGCTCCAACCCGGCCAACTACCGCCCCATAGCGATCACATCAGTTCTGTCCAAAGTGATGGAACGTGTGATCAACGACAAACTGCTCACATACCTCGAGAAGAACAAAATTATCAATGACCGTCAATACGGATTCCGGCGGAACCGCTCGTGCGGTGATCTTCTCGCGTATGTGACGCATGTTTGGGGGCGTTGCCTGGAACGTCACGGTGAGACCCAAACGGTCGCACTAGACATATCCAAGGCCTTTGACCGGGTCTGGCACCGAGGACTTGTCAACAAATTGCATTCTTACGGACTTCCCGCATCCCTGTGTACGTGGATTGCTGACTTTTTAAGGGATAGGTCGATTCAGGCGGTTGCTGACGGTTTCATCTCTTCCTCGCACTCCATAAATGCTGGCGTCCCACAGGGATCGGTTCTGTCTCCGACTTTGTTTTTGTTGCACATCAATGACCTTTTGACATGTGCACCGATTCATTGTTACGCGGATGACAGTACAGTTCATGATAGCTTTTTGTTTGACAAGCCCCCAAAGGGCACACAAACTCCAACGGCTCGGAGGGCTTTGAAGCAGAGAATGGACGGTTATCTCGAGAGTATTTCCTCCTGGGGTAAAAATAATCTCGTCGAATTTAATGTTTCAAAGACCCAATCCTGTCTGATTACGTCTAAAAGGGATCCAAATGATAATCTAGTCTCCTTCAACGGAAGCAATCTTCCAAACAGGCCTTCCATTGATATGCTTGGTGTAACTATAAGTGACCAGCTCAGGTACGGGGGCTCCATCGAAGCCAGAGTAAAGTTGGCCTCTCAGAAGCTGGGCGTACTGTACAGGGCCCGCAGATACTTTAATAGTACACAACTGCTCACCCTGTACAAATCGCAAGTGCGCCCTACTGTCGAATTTGGCAGCCATCTCTGTTCTGGAGCCCCAAAATACCTGAAAAAAACCCTTGACTCTGTGCAGAAACGGGCGGTCCGTTTGATAGATTCCCCAATCTTAACAGACGGACTGCAATCTTTAGAGCACAGGCGTCAGGTAGGTATGCTGTCCTTGTTCTATCGGTATTACAATGGAAGATGCTCTGAGGAACTAGCGTCATTGATCCCTTCGGCACCGGTGCGTAGTCGGGATACACGCCAAACGCGCGCCCAACATTTGTACACAGTTGACACTTGTCACATGAGAACGGGTCGCTTCTACGATTCGTTCTTAAGTTCAACAGCTCGGCTGTGGAACGAACTGCCGGCCTCTGTGTTTCCTCCCTCCTACAACATGGGACTCTTCAAGACCCATGTTCACTCCTTCCTTTCCACAAAAAGACCCTCCACACAGCATCCCCAAAGATGACATAGGCCCTGAGGGAAATTATTTTCTTCAGGGCCTCCTGTGTGGAGTAAATATTAAAAAAAAAAAAAAAAATCCAATCCAACGGTTTGGGTTTCACCAAAACGTTCCATGTACCGCCCCCAAATATGCGTTACATATCCGAGTAGATCGCCACACGATCGGTTCCGACGAAATCCATATTGCCGATCGCTTAGGATATTGTTATTCTCGAGATATGTGAGCAATTTGTTGTTAACCACCCTTTCTAATACCTTCGAGAGTATGGAAGTGATGGCTATGGGGCGGTAGTTAGAAGGGTCGGAACGGTCCCCCTTTTTTGGGATTGGGTGGACGATTGCCTTTTTCCAAAGATCTGGCACCTTTCCACCTTTGAGAGAGAGCCTAAATAATTTCGCGAGCACTGGAGTCATTTCTGCAGAACACCTCTTGAGGACCAAGGCAGGTATTCCGTCCGGCCCACTGGCTTTGTCGACTTTCAGCTCGTTCAAGACTCAAGGGGATGGGACAGAGGTGGTAATCAGGCAGTGGTCAGAGGATCCTAAGGGCGCTGTCACCTTCACTCTGTACCCGAGTGGTTCACTAGTGAGAAACAAATCGAGTAGGTTGGCTCGATGTGATGGGTGCAAATAAAACAAACTTGGTGATGTCTATTACTGACAATGAGTAAACGCAAGACAACATATGTAATGTAACTTCTAGTGGAATTGACTAATTAGAATAAGCTTAAGTATTCCACTCAGTGTAAAGATATAAACAACCCCATGTACCGTCTGTCGCGCGTTAACCTGGTTGGTGTTGGGTAACTCAATATATTATAAAGCGAATGATGTAAAACTGATATATTCTTATAATTAACATGCATCAATTAGGTTGCTCAGGTCTTACTTAGTCAATATAACATGAACCTACTAACACGATTACAAGGCAACAGTTCGAATGTGTTGAAGAAATGTCACTAGAAAATTAGAAGTGCAAGAATGTGATTTACTTCGGAATAAAAAATGTGATGTTCACTGAAGTGATACAAAACTGTATAAATGGAAAACAAATATTATGCAGAATATAATACTACTTCAGAAAAAAGGAACAATAATGGCATTGCGTTACTAAGCAAAATGCACGAAGACGTAAATAAACCACTCACTAGGTCACTTACGGGTTTTTTGTATGGGAAAAGTTAGCACACTTCTTAACCACAGATATAGCCGACGGAGCGTTGATGATATGCAAGGCAGAAAAAATCAAAGCCATATAAAAAAGGTGCGACCGTAGACAATAATATTGCGCTCAGCCATTCATTCTTTGGCCCAAAAACAATTTTAAAATTAAAAACGTCTTTGAAGCAGAAAAATATCAAAATGTTACCTGACAGCAAAGTTCATCTGACAAAGCATTGTTCTAAGAAAATTAACTATCAGGGCTCGTGTTATCAAGAGGAAACTTTTCAGTGGACACTTGTTAATCTGAGACAAAAAACCCAAAAGTAACAAAATACTTGAATAAATGAAAAACGAAAAGAACAGTGAAAAACAAACATGATTGTGCTTATCTGCTTATTTTGAAAAGAAAAATAAATTAACCCATGGCCACATGTTTAATATTTTGAATGTCACTAAAACAATAAGATAAAACAGGATAATCATTGATAAACAGCGCCCTTGAGGTGATTTTGCACAAAAGACGGCGCTGTACAATTCATCCTAATACTATTTTTATTTTATTATGAAAAGTGAGTCAATGTAATCGATAACATTTATACGCTGTGAAGGTAGACACATTTGCCAAGAAGGCATATGTCATAATGTAAATAAGTAGGTAAGAAGCACTTTTAACAAGCCATTTAACTAGCGATGGGCGGAATCGATGAATCATCGATGGTTTACTCGATCTTTTTTACCATTCGAAATATCTCGATTCACTGTCAGAATTAATTCGAATGCAACTCCGAGACAATCGTTTTGAAACGTCATCGAAAGTCGTCGCTGTGATTGTTCAGAAATAATCGATGCCAGCCAAGCGTTGTGATTGGTCAGAATTAATTCGAATGCAACTCCGAGACAATCGTTTTGAAACGTCATCGAAATTCGTCGCTGTGATTGGTCAGAAATAATCGATGCCAGCCAAGCGTTGTGATTGGTCAGAATTAATTCGAATGCACAGTCCGAGATAATCGTTTTCAAACTGTCAGAATTCGTTCGAAAACGCAAATCGATTCTCACATTCGAGAGGTTATATTTCGAGATGTCAAAATATCTCAGATTGCTTGACAAACGAAGTACATTGTTGGCTGCCTACTGAAGCATGTTGATGTTATAATCAACCTCGTGTGTGAATTGTCAATTATGAATTAATACTTTTAGGTGACGATTTACGTTTCCAGTAGGTATAGTTTATGTGTAAAAGATTTTCATGGTGATAGTTTTTCACAATTGAAGGTTTAATACCTACCTATGTTATTTTTAGGTTATGTATCATCTATTCGGGACATTCGGGTAGTGTATATAATAAAATAAACCAATAACTTAGCAAACACCATTTTTATATTTAATGCTGATCGGGTTTCACTACAACCGTAGCTTCTTCGGGCAGTATACAATATTCAGTATATATTAAACTCATCAAGTGACATGTGTTCGTTCATATAAACATAATATATCTGCTACCTAGGCTACGAACAAATATATTTAATTTATTTGAAATTGTCCATTATTGGGTATTAATGTGAAAAACTCGAAAAACTTGAGTAGGGTATTTGTGAAAAATGCTAACCAACGGGAACGAAAAATATTGATGATTCTATCGGCTCAGATAAAAAACCTCTACGTTCCATAGATATTTTTGAATACAGACGCGTAGCGTTATTCATTATCGATACTCTGTTTTTTAAATCATGAGAATCGGTATACTAGTGATGGAAATAAATCAATTTTTGTAAAATCTCGCGCATTTACGTGAAAAGACGTTCTAATGTCTTGACCGCTATTATCATATTTACGCCTTTTGACGTTCTAATGTTCTGAGTGGCATGAATGAAATTAGCATCGGTGTCTCTTAGTTAGTAATTAAAATGAAACGCTTTCTGTAGTAAAATAACTTTATTTACTTAATAATAATTTGTGAATTGCATACAAATTACAAATGAATGAATGGTTTGTTTTGGGTTCTAGTAGGCGCCTACAACGTACATGAGATTTAGAGGTTATTTTTAACAAAACGGCATATAATTATTGTCTTATTATTAAGAGGTTCATTATAAATATTATTAATGGGAATTTGTACCTACTGGCTACACTAAGTAGCTATTCAGCAGGAGCTTACAATATTATATAAAACAGATATCAAAGTACAGCAAATGGAAATTACAGCACAACAATAATGTACATAAAAATATTTTTCTTTGTACTTAAAAAACTTGTATAATAATTTATTTTAATTGTACGTATGTAGATATTCGAATCTTATTAATTATTTTTAAAAATGTTAATTGCATATGCATACATATTTGAAATTCGTGGCTAATAGGAATAATACTAATGTTGCTAGCAGACAACAAGGGAATCATTGCCAGGAATGAAAATTAGTGATTGAAATTTCGCTAGTACCTGCTTACCAAAAATATTGCCATACTAATGAAAATAAATTACAACCGGAATATGCAAACAATTTTTTTTACGATAGGAATAGTCTTGATATTCGAGTTTCTATTTTCGAATCCTACCCCCCCCGACGGAAAATTTTTTGCCCCTGTCCGTAGCTATTGCTCCCGCACTCCGAGCGATTCTTTCGAATGGATCATTCGATTCTTTTGATGTTTCGGTTAAAAAAAATCGATTATATAAATATTTCGATCATTCCCATCACTACATTTAACGTATTTTGCGATTGCAAAATCCTGATGCGTAATTTACGTTGGAATAACCAAAGAACTGTCAATAAATTTTAAACTTTAACTTACGTAGGGAGTAGATTTAGGTTAGGTTGAATATATATTTTTAACTCGCTAACACTACACTGGCTTTATATTTTTATCACGAAGAACTTTAACAAGCAAATATTTAAGACACGAAATAAAGATGTCAAACTCTAAGCCAATGAGATCTGAGCTTTCTGCCACAATATTTTTTTCTATAAAAAAAACGGAGTTATGAGTATCGGTTTCAAATGGGTTTCAAGGACAGGCCGTAGTTATATGCATCTGCACAAAGAAGTGGAAACGTCACTAGAGGTGGTCAATATTTGACTTCCGGTCATAAGGAGCCTGGAGGGCGATTCTTGTTCTACTTAACGACACTAAAATCGTCCTTACATTCAAATTAACGATTTTTCTCGGTTTATTCGTATGAAGCGATTCCGGTTCTCTCGATGACAGATGGAATCCTTAGATTTTCGATTGCGCGCCAAAACTTTTAGCCTAGACCTGTCTTTCGGCGGCCGAACGCTAGCGTTCGCGGAGAATTTGCTTCATTTAGTTGTGACGTTTTGACAATTAGCAATATTTGCGTAGTTTTAACAAGAGAAAACTTAATATTATCGTAAGTATTGACTGTAAACATGATTAGTGACTTGTTTGTGGCACAATAATGCTATTAAATGAATTGCGATGTTTGTAAAGTACGTAACATGTCGAAAGCCAGATAAGTGATTTAATTTACAATAAACTACACATACCATTGAGGATTTCTACATAAATAAAAATAAGTTTCAGATAAAATGGCTGCAGGATGGCTGGTGCTGGAAATTGTGGGTTTTGAAGTTTACCACAACGAAATAAGAATCCCTTTCCGTATCTTAAGAGACGTCCAAAATCCCATGGAAATGGGGCAAACAGAGTTCCTGAATTTATTCAGAATATCTAATGAACTCGTTATCCCCTATCTTACAACCGAGAAGAAAGCATGGACTGTCTGTCCAGTCACAGGTGAGAGATACATTCAATTAACTATGTAATCCATGAGAAAATAAGATACACTATTAATAGCTGAATTTTTTACAGGTGCTTACTGCAGTAAGATTTTATGCGGTGGGCTCGTACTTGGCTGTCTGTCGGTCGTCGGTTAGCCGATGCATATTAAATGTTTCATCGGCTATCAACGACACACTACTCCAGACGTGGGTTAAATTTCCTTTGACTGCTGCAGATAGGCAAAAAGCCAAACAAATATTTGAGCAGTCCGGTGATCCTTTCCCTGGTACTATAGTAGCAATTGACTGCACTCGTATAGCTATCGTTGGTCCTGCAGTACAGGAATATATGTACTGCAATCATCACGGGAATCGCTCCTTAAACGTGCAAATGGTGAGATCTTCATATGCACAAGAAAGTCATATTATAATAAAAAATGAACATTTCAGATTTGTGATCCGAACTTGGTTACCTTGGATGTAAATGCAAAGTGAGAAGCGGCGTTCCTTGTGTTATGGCACTCTGGCATGAAATAGGAAAACTCATAGCTCATAGGTATAAATAATTCATGACATGTAGTACATAATAAACGTTTTATTGACAACACATAATTATAAATAATTTTTCAACAAAAACAAGTACACAACAAATTATATATGCTTCCGATTTTGTTGTCCGGGTTAAATCTTCCCCATAGGAAAAACTAAACCCTTCCACTCACTTTTCCACAAATGATCATCTAGTCAATCAACATTATGTAAGTGCATTATTTAAGCAAAATAAATACAAAACAATACAAGAACAACACGTCAACTCACAAGAGATCAAATGGGAAAATAATTCACCGTCTCCTGATATTTTCATATCAGAGGGTTCGGCTCGGTAGAACTTCTAACAGGGCCTATAAATCCTACTGATCCCTCAACATAAATATTAAAAAAATCTTTTGTTATCCTACATGTATTCAAAATGACCGACTTTTGCATGTTTATATATAATTTTTTTGAAAGATCTAATACGCCAAAATTTTTAATTAGAGAGCTAGGTATAATGCCAGTAGCCGAAATAACGAATGGTAATATTTTTATAGTTTGAGAATGCCAAATTCTTTTTATTTCATTTCCTAAATCTGTGTATTTTCTTATTTTTTCGCTAACAGATTTTTGAATATTACAGGAATTTGGTATAGCGACATCAATGATTTAAGTTATTTTTTTAATTTTGTCATGTGAAACTATATCGGGTCTATTATGACTAATCGCTCGGTCTGTTAGTATAGTTTTATCATAATATATTTTATAAAATTCGTTTTCTAAAAATGAATTTGGTTCGTATTCATAATATGGTACTATATTACGGCAGTCAATCAAGTTATGTTTAATTACCAAATTTTGGTGAATTATTTTTAAAACTTGATTGTGCCTAAATGTATACTCGGACGGTGCTAATATAGAACATCCCGATATAATATGTTCTATAGTTTCCGGAAAAGCCAAACATTTTCTACACAAATCATCAATTTGATTTGTATCTTTGATTATATGCTTTCTATAATTTTTAGTATTAATGACTCTTTCCTGAATGGCAAGCATAAATCATTCTATTTCTGCGCTCAACTCTCCAATACTCAACCATTTGTTTGACGAAAATTTGTCAACATACGTTTGGTTGAGATAATTGAAGTGTTTTGCGTGTAAAATTTTATTTGACCAGGAATCTAATAATTCCTGGTTGGGATTTATAAAAATGTTGGCATTCTCATCGTATAAATTTAAACATAGAACGGGAAACGTTATATTTAGTTCAAAGATATTGATATATAATATTCGATTTAAAAACAAAAAGAATATGTGTATGAGTCTGCATGAGCGACCCGAATTATAAATTCATACGTCATGTAGCACAATCCACGCAGGATAAGCAGAATCGATGAACCAGTTTTCTTCACCAACATAGCGCCGTTCTGCTAATCCATCAGCTTCTCATCAGCTCTGCTCTCGTTTCGGTCTGAAAAATTTAATAACTATTAAATTGATATCTCTAATAATTTTTAATTGATCTTACGAACATTATAAAATATAATTTAAATAACACGCTCGCTCGCGCTAGGCCGCAAACAGCAGCAGCATGGGGGGGCCGACGCTCCGTGGAAACGATCGGACGAATCTCTTGGCGTAGGGCTGAGTCTCAACGGATCGCAGCATGACGCTGCTCTACCGGGCACAACACCCTGCCAGGTACGAAGGTCGTCTGCGGACGATTCCGAGTTCCGACGTCGAACTTAAGCTTGGTCAGAGGCGGGGCGCCATCGCGCCGGGACATTTAACCACGTTGCGCAGTGCTCGCCTCGCCTCGTTGGGCTTCGACGGAGGCCCCCGCGGACGGGGGCCTCCGTCTGATAGATGTCACATTGTTTAGAGAGCCTTTTGACTCGCGGAACTCACATTACGTATCACTGTCCGATTTGCCTAGGCGGGATACGGCCT
Source organism: Hesperophylax consimilis (assembly GCF_061612785.1). NCBI lineage: Eukaryota > Metazoa > Arthropoda > Insecta > Trichoptera > Limnephilidae > Hesperophylax > Hesperophylax consimilis. The sequence continues at coordinate 125,397 of NW_028301310.1, read as the reverse complement.
TAGAGGCGTTCAGGCCTAATCCTATGGATGGTAGCATCGCACCACCGGCCGGTCGACCGAGTGCGTGAACCAAATGTCCAAAACTGGCGTTCCTCTCGTACTGAGCAGTATTACTATCGCAATGATCGGTCATCAGTAGGGTAAAAGTAACCTGTGGTTTTCCTGCGAACTTAGATTAAATGGACGTGAAGCTACTTTATTTGTATAAAGAATTACCTGCTACGAATCGAGGTCTTCTCCTTGGCTGGCTTGGTTGGGGTTGGCTTGGGGAGGGGGAGGTCTGTCTACTGTGGGCTTGTCACGGGGTATTCACCCAACACTCCACTGCATCTCTACCGCTAGCATCTCTACAAGTACAGGAGGCTCATCACTCTCATCAGCGACATCCACGTGCAAGAAGATCTCTATAAAATAAATAAACATATCAAATTGTATCTTATGAAATTTGATTATTTAGTAAAACATATTATATAAACTAACAAATAAATTTGTGTATACACATATCAGGTATTTTGACTCGGCATATCCTCTCTGCCAAAGGTATCTTGTGTTTAACCGCTATGCATTTCGACACACAATATCAGTCGTGTACTTGTTAAACATGATATAGCACCATAAAACATAAATAAACTACGTACATCGTCATTGGGAAGGACTTTGGGCACATCTAGTCCTTCAATTGACTACACATTGTCGAACAGGCACTATTCAAAGTGGACAAATAAACTTACTTTTTGCCATTGGATTATAGTCTTGTGTGGAGCAGCATTATTTAATTAATCTCCTAGGTTTTAAATGTCGTCTCCATTTTTAAAAGATTGGCTCGGCTGTCATGGATCCGCCAGCAGCATTTATCGAATTTTCTTGACCGTGCCACTCTGTTGCTGCACACTGAAATTGAATTTTACGACAATTGATGACATGTAACTATTACACACTATTCTTAGGTTTCAAACACAATGATGTACACGAAAGATAATAATAAAATAGCTCTCTCACTTTTTGACCTAAAAATGCAATTGTACACAGACATAATACGTTGTTAATTCCGTTTCAGTCTGGGGTGAAAAGCATCTAAATGATATCATGCTTTTACTTACAACATATAGCTTTTGCTTACCTCATTTTAAACAATTTTGTCAAGTTAATTAGCAAACGAACACGAAAACGGTGACGGTAAGAGAGGTATAGGTCACGAGTGGGGCTTGGCTTTCTGTCATTCGTCGGTTAGCCGATGCATATTAAATGTTTCATCGGCTATCAACGACATACTACTCCAGACGTGGGTTAAATTTCCTTTGACTGCTGCAGAAAGGCAAAAGGCCAGACAAATATTTGAGCAGTCCGGTGATCCAGGGAGATAGGAGCAATTAACTTCACTCATATAGCTATCGTTGGTCTTGCAGTACAGGAATATATTTACTGCAATTGTCACGGGAATCGCTCCTTAAACGTGCAAATGGTGAGCTCTTCATTTTGTGTAATTTAACACTCGCGCACCGAACAGGGGGAACACTGGTACACAAAAGAGTGTTTTATGTTTTATCTCAGTTGTTTTTTATACCACATACTCATTAATTTAGGTAATCCTAGAAAAACTATTAAGTTATCGATCTACATTTTAAAAAAACATATCGCATTTCTATTTCTTTAGATATTAAATAATTTACAACAAATTCTGGAAATTTACTCCCCCTCCCGTCTCACTTCAGCTCAGTAACATTGCTGTAGTTGCCCCGCTCGTATCCCTTCCATTAAATTATTTGCCGAGCTATGCAGGTGGCGAGATCCCGCGAGATACGAACTCGACCGTAAAAGTTGCATTTTAATAGAAAGGGCTGTGTCGTAATATTTGAGTCACGTTTGCTTTCCTACCATTACTTTTTACCTTTTTGCATTACTTAAATGATTGACGACTAGTTGAAATATGGGCGTCGGCATAAATGGACAATACTAACTGTAGCTACTACGTTCGAAGTTATACAGAAAGGGCTAAATTCCAGTCGCTTACACTGCATGTTTCGTATGTCCTTTTGCTTTAGATGTTCTTTTGCCGGGCCAAGATGTCGGCCTGTCTGGAATACATCCGGTGTGTGTCACAAATTTTATTAACAAGATTAAAATTATATCTGTCTCTATTTCTCACATGAAAAACACATGGACCCGACAAAGACATTTATTTTATATACAAATTTTGAAGGAAAGTGTAAACAAGGAGTTTGAAAAAAAGTACAGTATGGTTTTAAAAAGTTTATCGCAAACGTGTGTTAGCAATAATTGTGTTTTAGTTTTTGATTCCTAACTTTATCGTAAATAATTATAATCTGTGAGACCGAACCAGTTTCACTCTGCTACATCTTCAGACTGGTAAGTACATTTTAAACTTTGGCAATGGTGTTTTTTAAATACTCTTAAAGGGGTGTAAAACATTAACTCTATACGATATTAAATTTGTATGAGGAATGTGGAGATCCGCAAAGAGTGCAAGGCTGATGTAAGCGTAATGAGTAAGATTAAGAAAGGGACGCTTAGATGGTTTGGGCACGTAGAGCGAATGAGTGAAGATCGAAGTGTAAGGAGGATATATGATGCAAATGCGAATGGTACCAGAAGTCGGGGACGCCCGAGGAAGACATGGTACGATAAAGTGAATCAGATACTCGAGTCGGGACATGTCAATAGTCAAAATAATAGAATAGTATGTATGAGACGATGTATGAATGTGAATGAGGCAAGAAGTGTGTGCCAAGACCGAGTTGTTTGGCGATCCATCCTCTCTGCCCCCCCATGCGGAAAAACGGCGTGATTAGTTAGATATTAAATTTTGCAATTTAGACGTTAATTTAGACGATTTTATTAATGAAATAAGGGTCGGAATTTCATCTCGGTATCTAACTGCATATTTATGCAGCTTATTATGGCATCTTTACATAAGTTGAAAATTTGGTTCGAGATTCTCATTTATTTTATGATAAAAAATATTAGATATGATTAGATATAGATTATGATTTCCTTTATTCATATCAATAAAATACATTTACTTTTTTAATGCATTTTTATTTGGTGTGCCGCGGAACAAATCACATTCATGTTTAGGAGCAGTTGGGACTCTTGTGGTGTATTCACAGAAAAAAAAACATCAAAAACAGGTATTTCTGAGGTTACAATAAAATATAACTTCCACGTTTCAGTTTTAAAATACCTTGTTTTTTTCAATGTTTTAATCCGTATTATTTCAAACCTTGACAGAAGGACGCGTTCCCAGATGGTCGCGTTGATTTGATGTCATCTGCAGTTCAAAACCGTTCACCGTTAAAAATATAAGTGTCGTAAAATGAAAAACTTTTAACTGAATATTTAAATATATATTTTTTTTTTTAATTATCAATTTTACACCCGTAATATACCTTCAAACGAACCCAACATTTATCGTAAGGCAAACACTACGGTTTGATCCTAAATGTAAATATAATATATCAAATCATAAATTAGGAGAATAAAGAATTTAATAACTTCATTAATATCTAAATATGCTATAATATTCGCAATAACATCCGTAACCAGTTTAGTAGTGGTAGATTTATTTAAAAATATTAAATATATAGTAAATAATAATATTTAAAAAATATATATTCATCATTTACAGACCACCCTGTGCAACTAACTAGCAAAGTAGCTACGCTACGCTGTAATCGCCAATCGCCAGTCGAGATTCAGAATCATGGAGTTGTGCCCGTTATCGGCCCGCCTTCCCTGTTTTCTATGGAAAAATACGAATTCTTGTCTAAATTCATTAGAATATTAACTAAGATTGTATTTATGAAATTATTTAGATAATGACTACTGAAAAATGATGAATATACTCCCCCCTAATTATTGTTAAAACAAATTACATAAGATTATGTCACTTTAATAAGCAAAACAAATTGGGGGACCCTAGTGACCCCCCTTCGGATCTAACGTGATTTTTTTCGTTCCGGGACGAAAAGGTTAATTACTTTTGTGCAAAGTGTACGAAAAACTATCAAGTGGTCCAAAAAAATTGCTTTTCGGGCAATTGACGTAATTTTAATAAATGCTCACGCAATGTACAAGTTACAGACAAAAAAAGAAGTAAGCTTAACTGATTTTCATTTGGAAGTAATAAGGCAACTTATTACTAAACACCATGCTCCTGGGTCAGTAAAAAAGGTAAATCGAGTAGGCGATTATCCGCTGAGGCTAACTGCCAGACATTTTCCTTCGGACGTTCCACCATCTTCAAATTCTAAGAGAAAATCAGTTTATCGGGAGTGTCACGTATGCAAAAATTCGTCGCTAAATCCTAAACGTCGAGTTCAGACACGTTATTGGTGTTACTGTTGTCAAGTTGCCTTGTGCCCCACTACATGTTTTCGTATATATCACACTGTAGAAAAGTTTTAATAATTAAAAGAGCCCGTCGCGTTGTACAATCTTGTGGTCACCCTTTCTAATGCCGACAAGTGGCCTTGCGCAAGTGTATGTGTGTTGGCCAAATATTTTTCTGCATTGTACGAAAACATTTATTATAATTACTGTGTAGATAAAACTCATCGTAAAATTTAATAACTTGATTGCCAAAGGTTAATTTTTGTGTGAAAAAATGAATTTTTACGACAATAAATAAACAATCTGTGAGTGTTCCATTCCGGGATTTTGTCATTTGAAGGTAATATTTTTATTTACATTCCATCTAACACAAAATAACCCAGTAAAAATATAATATTAAGTGAACCAAACTAATTTTACAATATTAAAGAATACCGTAAAATAAAAAAAAACATTCTAAAATCTTTAGGTACAGCTAAAAAATATTTCAAACCTGGAGTGAGTATAAAATGTAATTTGCGAAAATCTAGCCGTTTCAGGAGGTCAATTCATGCAAAATCTGCTAGTCTTCTAAGGGTTAAACAGCATTTTCCATGATGTTTGCTTACGACAAAGCTGTGGAAATTATATGAAACCCTTGCAGGAGAATTTGAATAACTTCTAGTGCTGTGGCAATAATAATTAACCCTTAAATTTGTTACTCTTTAACTAATATTTATAAGATGTAAGTCAGCTACAGTACGCTTCAACAGTTTGGAATCCTCATTTGAAGGAATATTCTGAAGGTATACACCTAATTTATATTGCAGTGAAACTCGCTCAAGAAGTTTTGTTTTCGCTCCCTACAAATTCTGCAGAAACTGCATAAAACGCGATTTTTTCCCATACAAGAAAGTTCAACAGTGAATTAATCCATCACCATTAATGTCCCCTTTTTCTTAAAATATTTTTAATTAATTTTATCCATGAAATTTATTAAATATGTGTACAATACTAGAATAGTGTAATCATTGGTCTCAAATTTTGTTTTTTTCTAGGTAAGACGAAAGGCATTTTGAGCTGCATTGGTCCGACGGCAGCCCTTTCTCCCAGGAAACAGAAGACGCACTTGGAGATTTTGGGGACCAGACGGCAGCTGCGATATGTATAACATTTGTATATATATATATATAACAGACTTTTCTGTAGGCCTTTTTAAGGTAGGTATACAATTCCGTAGTACATTATTTTGATATTCTCATAATCTTTATAAAATAATCTTTATATCGACTTTTCTCTGCTTTTTATCAATATGTGTCAATGCATGTGTTATTTATCTAAACCTTCCGGAAGAAATTCTTTAAATGATGCTGAAAACCTTATCGAAATCAGTCTCATAGTTAAGAAGAACTAAGCGCACAAACAGACAGACGCAAATGTCACTTTATTTTATACTATTTATAGATAATGGATTCCACTACGAATCGTCAGTATCCAAAATTGAAATATTAATTACATGTTCTTAACTTCTATTTCATAATATCTTTTGTTGTTTTACAAGCTATATTTCTTTACAAGCTTTTATTATGTACACGATTTTTATTTCTTATATTATGGTTTTTGTATTATGATTTAAATTATACCATGTAAAAGTCAAAAGGCGTTACTATTGTTGTTCGCTTAGTCAGGGTCGGCCCTGAGCCAAATGGCGCATGGCACAAGTAAAATTTTAGCGCTCCTTGTCAAAACCAGTAGATGCCTAGGCCCTAGGTAGTAGATAGGCGATCACTGTAATCAATTATATTTTGATGATTTGTATGTATGCGTAGCGTGGTTTTTATGAAAGATAATCTTACGTTGGTTTAGGTATTATCACCCTTGGAAATTCATCGCACGAAGCGGACTGCTCTAATTGCGCCCGCACAGGGTCGGCCCTGCCTCTAATTATTTTTTTCATTACTTGACATAATGAATATCTTTCAACACGTTGAATATGTATTTTGTGTATATATTCTTGTATTTTTGTGCAAGGTCAAATATAATCCTATTAAGTTTTTGCAGTAAGACAGAAATCCTGGGTTGGATTCCTAGTTGAGACCGTTACTTTTATTTTTCTGTGTCTTGTTCTGTTTCATGTTTTGTTTAGATATATTAGTATTATCTTCTAATTCAATGATAAATCAATGCTCAATACATCGGTTGTACTGACCCTGTTTTGTATTACTCTCCATTGTCTATTAGAAAATAAAAAATATTTTGATGTGTGCATAGCTGTGGGTTTTTTTATTTTCCTTTTTCTGCATTCCAGTATTTTTATTTTTTAAATATAATTTTTTTGGGCTAGTGAATGAACGATGTTAGCTGGGTGCAGTTATATTGTCTATGTTTGCCCTTTTTTTAAATGGCCTTGAGATTTCTTTATGGTCCACCATATGTTTACCTGTCTGGACCAAACGACCGTTTTATCTGTGGTCGTCTGTGGTTAAGGGGGTGACAAAATGGGGCCATACAAAAAGCCCGAAGATATCGATCTAGAGAATGGTTTATTTATGCCATTGCTTAACTACTACTGCAATAACATTGCTCTTCTTTTCTGTAGTAATATTGTATTAACTACACAGTATTTGGGTTCCATTTACACAGTTTTGTGTCACTTCACTGTCCATCACATTTCTATTCCGAAGTTAATCACACTCATTCACTTCTACTTTTCTAGTGACGTTTCTTCAACACATTGGAACTGTTGCCAAGTACGTAAGAAGGTTCATGTTTTATGGACTATGTATGACGCATGTAATTGCCACATGTTTATTATAAGATAACATTAACAACATTCGCGAAAAAATATATTGAACTAACTAATACCAACCAGGTGACATACGGTATATTGGGTTGTTCATTGTGGCTCTGCAGCCGCTGTCACAAATGCCAACCAAGCAAATATTTAGTTTATATCTTCACTGATCGGAAAACTTTAACTTATTCCAATTAGTCAGTTCTATCAGGTATTACATTACATATTTTGCTTTGCGTATCTCATTATCAATTATAGACATTAACAGGTCTATTTTCCTTTACACCCTGATATACCGAAACATCAAAATTTTATGTGCTTAGAAAATACCAGATCTGGTCAGGAAACTCGGCAACAGCCATTTTTAGCAACTGTTCTATTGCGAATACTGTTCTTTTACCAAGGTTATGCTGAGAATATCTATCATTCAGATGAAATTGGAGCAACTGGTTCGATAGTGACTTTGACAATTCAAACTTTTGTGTGGTTACGGTTACTGTAATAATGTAAATCGGTTATATTAATAGGGTTGAGTATATTTACTGCAAGTCATGTTTGTGAAGTCAACATTGCCTTTAGTTATCTTTAGGAATTGAGCGGTCTCTCTTCTGTCGTTTTATTGGTTAAAGCGGCGGTGAGATATTTATATTTCAATCCTAATTTTATCGTTCATAGATTTTGTGTCGCACGGTTATTGATTGCAAACTTAGTTGCATAATTCTAGTTTAATTTTAAATCACGATGAAATCCATTAAATGTAATTTAGATTTTGTTTCATTCCATGTAATGGAATGACTCGTATAATATGCGTTATAAACAAACTGTCAACGGGACACTTAATATAAATATTTTTCCTTGCGATAAAATTATAATTTACTCGTATAACTGACAAAACTTTTATATATCTGCTCTCCGTCTTGATATTTGACATCTTTGTTTCACGAGGTCAAATAATTGTACGTGATACTTATTGTAAGTGGTCCAGTTCATCTCTTACGTTTTCAATATTTCCTTCCAACTGAAGGTGATTACTTTAAACTAAATATTACCAGACGTGAATAGGATTAATTAATTAGTTTTCCGTTTCAGATATAATTTATTTTGAGCTGGGACCAATAACAAGAAGACCATGGATCTTCCCAACACAGACCTTGTTACAATCAAGGTGGAAGCAGGGTCGCAGGATGAGGACGAATGTGAAATGCCGTATACCGATATAGATATCTACCTGCCGGATGTGAAGAAGGAATGCTTGCAGTATGCGACGAGTAGTAAGTTGCATTGTAATTGTAAATTGCTAACAGATTCTATAATAGTGACTAGCTGCTTATCTCAAGTAAGTTCAACAACTGAATTTGGGATCTACCTATGGGGTGAAGGCCCAAATTACTCTGTAATCCTACGCGATTCTGTCCAACGGAGGGCGGTCCGTCTGATTGACAATCCATTGTTAACAGACCGATTGACATCTCTAATCCACAGTCCCAATTTGGGCATGCTGAGTCCGTTCTAGAGGTATTTTAATGGTGCCTGCTCTAAGGAGCTAGCAGCATTGATTCCGGTGCACCGGTGTACGTGCGTGCAAGAGCGGAATATGCTTTCACTATCAGAACAGGCTGTTTTTTCCACTATTTTTTTGTGTAAGACGGCTCACATGTGGAACGAGCTACGGGCATCTGTTTTTCCTCTTTCATAGGTTTTTAAATGGTGAAATACAGTTTACCTATACGCAGCTGCATCGCATGTTAAATGTGACAATTAATAAGTTCGAACCTTTGATTCTAAAACATGCTCTTAATAATATATCTTTTCACTTACTTTGTAATTCGACGTAAGTTAAATGTATTTGAATACATGATTAAATTTATATTTGATACACAAAACCATTATTTTATTTACTATAAACACCAAAACTTCGTTCTTAAGGTTCTCAGGTAGGTTGTGAGGTCACAGCGTTTATTTAACTGAGAAGCGCAGTTGTGAGATGACTCCGGACCGATGCTCACGCAATTGGTAGATGTAGATCGACGGTGAATTCCCCTGGCCGAAGATTGACACCGCGGCGGTGGATGTTATCAGTGGCGATAAAGTCGATGGCCCGACAACGCCTTGGTGGAGACCGGACTGGGAGAGACATCGAGTCTTCTGGGTACTCCAGTGTGAAGTAGGATAGCCGAAGGCATAAATGACCTGGTAAGCAGTTGCGCGGGAGATGCAGACCAGCAAAGATGTCGCAGGGCCATGGCGCAGACCGGTGAAGATGTACGCAGGCCAGGGACGATATTTAGGGCCAGAGTGCTGATGTTATCCCGCGGAGTTGCTGATTATCCGTAGCCTCTCCTTTAAGGTCCGAGCAAAGCCGGGCGTAGTCAGTAGATCGGTAGTTCATGGTGGCGCGTTGTGGTAGGAAGCGGGGCGCGGCGCGAGGTCCAGCCGGGCGACCGATCAGTTGGCAGCGGGCGCTCGCCGAGCTCGCAGGTTACTCACTTGTAACTGACTGACTAAGTAAATTCACGCTGTCGGTATATAGGCGCGCGTGCATCAAGAATAATCCAGCGAGTAAGCAGATGCGCCGTTCCTACGATGCTTCACTACAAGCGAACATTCCAGAATATTCTAGTAACGCACCTCTACAGGTGTCTTCTTCTTACAGCATCAGTCACTGAAACGGATATTTTGAGTCCGGCTTATAATATCTTAATTTAACTAAACGAATTCCCGCTTTTGCAAGGTTTGTCGTTTTTGATGATAAGAAATTATGTATTTTGTGGTAAAAGTGAATTTTTTGTGATAAAAACTTTATTTTTTGTTAAAGCATTCTCTCGGATAGGAAAGGGCGATTTTTTTTTAATGTAAATACGCTGGTCTTCTCGGCATGTTTTATTTTTTCAGGTAGCATTGATGTCGAGACTGTTGCCATCAAAGCAGGAACAGGAACCCCAGAAGAATTCGGAGGAGGAATTCTTTATACCGAAATTGACATAGACCTCCCGGATGTTAAAAAGGAATGCTTAGAGCGCTTTGAAAGAGTTACCCAAACAGCAGGTAAAACTGATTTTTTAATGTTAAATTTCACAATTTGTGTTCTCTTTTTTTTTTGTTTTGCTCAAATGAACTGTGCTTCCACTCATTATTTTTTATTCATTATCCATTTCAGTCTTGTTGGCAAACCTGAAAACGCGTCCTGGGGAAAAACGATACTCCTGTTTCCATTGTAACTATTCCTGCTCTCGTAAGTCAATGTTAAAACTGCACTTGCGCACCGATACAGGAGACAAACCATTTGCATATCCCGAATGCTGTTACACAAGTTCTCAAAAGGGTGAATTAAAAACTCACGTGTTTTCCCGCGGCGGAGAAAAACCTTTTTCATGCCCCGACTGCAACTATTCGTGTTCCACAAAGGGACAACTAAAAAATCATAGCTTTACCCACAGTGGAAAAAAACCGTTTTCGTGTTCCAATTGCAACTATTCATGTTCAATAAAGGGAAATATAAAACGTCACTTGCTAACCCACAGTGGAGAAAAACCATTTTCATGTCCCGACTGCAACTATACATGTTTCACGAAGGGAGAACTAAAAATTCATGTGTACAGCCACGGTGGAGAAAAACCGTTTTCATGCCCCGACTGTAACTATTCATGTACAAGAAAGGGATATCTAAGAAGTCATTTGCTGACCCACAGTGGAGAAAAACCGTTTTCATGTCCCGACTGCAACTATTCATGTTTAAAAAAGGGAAATCTAAGACGTCACTTGCTGACCCATAGTAGAGAAAAGCCGTTTTTATGTCTCCACTGCAACTATTCATGTTCCACAAAGGGACAACTAAAAATTCACATGTTTAAACACAATAGAGATAAACCATTTTCATGCCCCGACTGTAACTATTCATGTTCAATGAAGGGAAGTCTAAAAAGTCATTTGCTGACCCACAATGGAGAAAAACCGATTTCATGTCTCGATTGTAACTATTCATGTTCCACAAAACAACAACTTAAAATTCATATGTTTAGCCACAGTGGAAATAAACCATTTTCATGCCCCGACTGTAACTATTCATCTTCAACAAATGGAAATCTAAAAATTCATTTGCTGACCCACAGTGGAGAAAAACCGTTTTCATGCCCCGACTGTAACTATTCATCTTCAACAAATGGAAATCTAAAAATTCATTTGCTGACCCACAGTGGAGAAAAACCGTATTCATGCCCCGACTGTAACTATTCATCTTCAACAAATGGAAATCTTAAAAGTCATTTGCTGACCCACAGTGGAGAAAAACCGTATTCATGCCCCGACTGTAACTATTCATGTTCAAGAAAGCGAAATCTAAAAAGTCATTTGCTGACCCACAGTGGAGAAACTAAGAAATCATAGCTTTACCCACAGTAGAAAAATACAGTTTTCATGTTCCAACTGCAGCTATTCATGTTCAACAAAGGGAAATATAATTCGTCACTTGCTGACCCACAGTGGAAAAAAACCTTATTCATGACTCGTCTTCAACTCTCTACGTTCTACAAAGGAGATATTGTAAATTCACATGTTTACCCACAGCGGAGAAAAACCTTTTTCATATTCTGACTGCAACTATTCATGTTGTAAAATGGATATTAACAAACTCACTGTCGCAAAACTCGTCAGAAGCGGTTGTAGGTGCGAAGAAGTGGAAGTTATTTTTGAAAATATATGTGCGAAATGTTATCAATAGTCAGAGATCATCTTCAGCTCCCAGATAAAAATTTCTTCCGTTTTATTTATTCAGTTGATCAAGATGTTCCATCTCTACTCACTTCCGTGGTTTAAACTTGATATGTATACGATACGATTCTTTGATATGTACATCAACTAATAATATGTTATGTCGAATTAGTGTTCAACGTAAACTTTCATCACATTCTTCACACTTGTCGGCTACTAGAATCAACGATGATATCATTGCGGTACCCGCATAAACTACATTATGTTATGTTTACTGTATTATAGTATTTTTTATCGCTTTATTTATACTGTACGTTGTGAATTTCGTTTTCGATACGTTGTTGTAAGGTATTCTATGCTTTGTGGACGTTCGCATTGTTAAGTAACGAAATAAGATGGATTATTTAATTGGTGTAACATAAATTATGTATTTTTTAACATAAAAATATCTAAATCTATCAGTTTTACTAGAAATAAATATCCAATACTCACTCAATATAATATAAATAACGTTAATCTTTCAAAAGTATCACTAATAAAATATTTGGTCTTCTTTTTCGATGATAAGAAGAAGTTCGTTCCCCATGTTGAAGTTGTTACAAATAAAGCACTTAAATTTCTCGACTGCGCCGAAAGACCTCATGTTTATTAAAACGTTTCCATTACGCTGGTCAGAACATTCTTGAATATTGCTATCCCTCACTCTGTTCACCTTTATACGATATGCATTAACAAAAATTAAAGAATACAGCAACATACTGTTCTGTTGTAATTTCTTTATCAGTTAAGTCATAAGATTAGTATAACTATTATATACTTAGGTTCTTTATAAAAAAATGAATCTATGAATGTACAGGGTGCGCCAGAGAAACTTACTTATTTGAAAGTTCAATAAAAACAAAAGCACTGTAGTTATTGTTGTAACTTGTACTTCGATTCTACAAAAGATATCGTAATACATGTAAAAATGTAATACGTTATGCTAAAGAAACATTCTATAAAAACAAAATTGATGAATGTAATAATGATTCACGTAAACTCTGGCAGATCATAAATGAAATAACTAATGCTAAAGCCTCACATAATGACAATAGCATTAAGGAATTAAACATTGATGAGATTCCCACATCTTTTACAGAACACCCGGACAAACTTCTTGACTTTATAAACAACTATTTTTGCAATATAGGCTCAAACTTAGCAAATAAAATTAAACAAAATTCAATTAGTACTATCGAAAATACAGTGAGGATTGACGATGTAAATCAAGAAAACAGCCTCAATATTGTCAAGATAACAAGTGATGAAATAAGAAATATTATAGCCTCCCTAAATATAAATACTTCATCGGGAAATGAACTGATATCAAGCAAATCAATTAAATATCTATAAAATGAGTTAATCCACCCACTGACGTATCTTATAAATCTGTCAATATCAAATGGTATTTTTCCTGCTTGTCTTAAAATTGCTACGATCATTCCAATATATAAAAACGGTCCCAAAAATGATGTATCAAACTATCGACCAATTAGTATTTTAACTACACTATCAAAAATATTAGAAAAAGTTATAAAAAAACAAATGCTTACATTTTTGGATTCTAATAAAATATTATCATCTACGCAGTATGGTTTTAGGGAAAACCTGGGTACTGGTGACGCTATAGCTAATGTAACAAATACAATTATTAGAAAATTGGATGAAGGCAAAAAATGCCTAGCAGTTTTCATTGATCTTCAAAAAGCTTTCGATACCATTGACCACGAAATACTGTATTTAAAACTAAAAAAAATGGAATAACCGAAACAACCCTAAACCTAATTAGAAGTTACTTAACGGGAAGAGAACAATTTGTACAAATTGGTAAAAGAAGGAGCAAAACTCTACCAATTAAGTACGGTGTCCCCCAGGGAAGCGTATTAGGACCTATACTATTTCTAATTTACATAAATGACCTTATGAATCTTCCCATCAAAGGAAACATAATGAGCTTTGCAGATGACACTGTAATTTTATTCCATGAACAAGATTGGACAAGCACATATAAGGAGGCTGAACATGGCCTAACTGTTCTTCAAAACTGGCTTAAAGCAAACTCCCTTAAATTAAATGTGAATAAAACCAAATATTTAATTTTCTCCAAAAACAAAAGAGGACAACCAATGAATGAGCATATACTCAAACTACATGAATGTCAAAAAAAATTTCCTCAATGTTCCTGCTCGATTATAACTCAAACCAAAAGCATAAAATATCTTGGTATTGAAATTGACGATAAACTACACTGGGATTCACACATTGATCGAACTTCAAAAAAGTTAACTAGCCTCATCTACTTCTTCAAAAAATTACGGAACATTTTGTCAGCTAGGGATTTAAAGAGAGTTTACTATGCTTTATGCCACTCCAAATTGGAATATGGAATAATAGGATGGGGCTCAGCAGTATCAAAACATATAAAACAGCTGAAGGTAACTCAGAATTGCATCATAAAGACCATACTAAAGGTTCCTATAAGGACGTCAACAACAGAAATTTTTAAACAATTTGACGTTCCAACCATACAGAAAATCTATGCCAAAAACATTTTGGTACAACACCTCAAAAATAATTCTCAGGAAAACACCTCACATACTCATAAAACCAGAGCCAAACAAACAGAGATACTAACTATACCAAAGTGTAACTCTACCTTTGGACAAAGAAGCTCTGAATTTTTAGCAGTAAAGGTATATAACAAACTCCCACTTAGTATCAAACAAATCAAAACAAAAAACAACTGCATTAAGAACATTTAATCTTGGCTTAAGGAATTACCGGAAAAAGAACTTACTAGCATATTTAAAACATCGTCGTAGAAGTTTCTGGAAACCCTTACCCAAAACATGGAGTCATACCATAGAAGTCGCTGAATAACTTATCCAAAACCTAGTCCCCCTCAGCACAGGATCTCCTAGTGAGGAGGACTATGAATATAATCAACATCTATTTTTTATATATATATTCTTATAAAAATGTAAAAAAAATGTATAATATAGCTACTAAAAAAAAAAAATCTTTTTTATTTGAAAATGCAATGTACCAAGTTTTTTTTCATACTGTCTTAAAAATTACATCTTTTAAATGGCGACCCTCATCGCGCATACACTGGTTAAGTCGTTTTTTGAAGTTCTCGTCCACTCTTCTCAGCATATCAATCGGAATATTGGCAATAGCATCGCGAATGTTGTTCTTCAGGTGATCTATGGTCCGTGGTCGATCGACATAAACAAGGGATTTCAAATAACCCCATAAAAAAAATCACATGGAGTCAAATCCGGAGAGCGCGCCGGCCATGGGAGATCGCCTCGGAGAGAGATGTGGCGGTTGGGGAAATGTTGTCGCAGCAAATTCATGCCCGCTGCACTCTAGACCACAGCATAATGGCAACTGACGAGAATGGGAAACAAACTTGGGGACGTTCCCCTCCAGATGCGCCCCCTTCCGCCCCTCTACCTGCCCAACTCAACGGACGGGAATTTTTTCAAATAAGTAAGTTTCTCTGGCGCACCCTGTAGAAGCAACGGGCGTTCAAATAAATATATTTCATCCAAATTCAGGCGGTTAGGACCATGTTAGGACGCTAGATACAGAATGAATTATGCTAGTTACGATTATCCGTTAATGGTCTAGCAGAGATACCAGTGGTGTAAAATATTATCAAATTAAATCAGTCCTTCTACATACTCCCCCCCCCCAGCGTTCCACACAATACAAAAAAAACATAAAAAGTAAAAAAAAAATAATGTACTTACTTATAAATATATTATATATACAGGCATGTGTTTATGTTAATTTGTTAAAAATGAATGATTTACAATTTGATTTTTTTTTTCTTTTTATTATTTGAAACATACCTAATTCATTGTATGACAAGGCGTGTCAATTGTTTGTAGACTTGATATGTTATGACAGTCGCTATCGATTATTTGTAAACAATGTATTAAATTTTAAGTATTTGGCTGTCATGATGAACTTAAAAATAAAGAATGGAGTTTTATTTAACAAATTGTGCATTATTCAAACCTTTACCCTATAAAATATAAGAAATTAAAACAAAAGTTTGGATTTAACTAGATTAATTATTGTACGATATAGTGCATAGTGTGCGCTATCGTATTTGATTCACAATAATAATAAATAATTCCTTGGTTGGTTACAATTGAATAATAAGTCTGCGGCTGCGCAGGACCTATGTACCTATGGATGACTTTGCATGATATTTCGCTACGTGTGTTTACTATGTGCGTTAAAAAACTATGTATCAACATTACTAATGTAAAGGTTAACTTTATACATACTCGTACTCGTACATACCACTGTTGATCTTATGTCTTTTATGGTTGATACATATTTTTAATGCTCATCTGGTGAAACATATACCTTTTTTAATGACCATCTGGTGAAATATATACCTTTTTTAATACTAATCTGGTGAAATATATACCTTTTTTAATGCTCATCTGCTGAAATATATACATTTTTAATGCTCATCAGTAATTTCATTAGAGTTTTACCGTTGCATGAAATAAAATGCTTACAAAAAATTAAATTTATAAACAACATCAATGTACTTTTTTATTTATTTTAGTATTGAATATGCCTTTTTTGTTGATGGTATTGCCAAGTTATTATGGTGGTTGGTATTTGTCGGAGAAACTAACATTAAAAATTATTTAAAACATTGTTAACCATCGTAAAACACTGAAAATTACTGAAAAATTTGCTTAAACGTTCAATATTGTTATAAAACGAAGGGAAATTATTTAAAACATTAAAAATTATTGTAAAATTCATAAAAAAAAACATGTTAAATCGTAGTAAAACATGAAAATTATTAAAAATGCAAACATGGCAAATTGTGGTAAAACATAAAAATGATTTAAAACATTGAAATTTTATTGAAAAATATGCTTAACCCGGCGAGGCTGTGGTGGGGTGTGACATACCCCACGCTTTACTTCAACGATCGTTTTGTTTTAAATTTTTGCTGTAACGGTTTGTCTCGCCGCATAGCTGGAGCTAAGGAGCTGCGGGAGGGAGTGGCGTGATCGCAGTGTTGCGCTAACCGGCGCTTGAGATATACGTGTGCAAACTCCTGTCGGGTACGTAATACCCCGCCACATAGTTGGTGTGTGGTTATTTCGGTAAAATTGATAATTGTTTTTTTGGTTTATTAGCTTATTATTTGTTTTAGTTTTTGAACGAAAATGAGTTTCGAAAGAGATCAAAGGCATCTTGAGTCCATGATAGAGCAGGTTTTCCAAGAATGTTCGGACGAGTCAAGCTCCGAACCCGAATCTGATCATTGCAGCGAACATAACCTAGGATCTGAGACAGAACAGGAGATTAGCGATCGAGAACAAGAGGTCAGTGAACTTGCACTAGATTTTAATGATTCTGACGATGATATCCCGCTGTCAGTTTTGAGAAATCGACGTTGTTCTTCTGTTCAAGTTCCTTATTAAGGACGGGTTGTTTCGGAGAATTTGAAAAATTCATCAAATTTCAACGTTCATTTTCGGGTTCTGTGAAAGTCCTATTCAAGTTCTGTTATTATATCATTGTAGGCTAGTTGCTTGAAAAAACTGAAATAAAAACAGAACTTGAAAAAATCTTTCACAGAACTTGAAAATGAACGTTGAAATTTGATAAATTGTTCAAATTCTCCGAAACAACCCGTCCTAAGAGTCCAAAGATGGTCAGAAATAGCTCAAAAAACCACCGCGGACTAATGTACGTACTCGCAGCGACAACATAATTTTCGAACGGCCTGGCGTAAAAGGAATTGCAAAGTTAGCTAAAACGGAAGTTGAATGTTGGAATATTCTTTTTACTGAACAAATGAAAACTTCTGTTTTGACATACACAAATAAAGAAATTATTAACCGGCAAACAAAGTGTAATGATCCAAAAAAAATGTACTATATGAAAGAGACAACAGCTTCGGAATTCGACGCTTTTGTTGGTTTATTTTGTCAAGAAAACAAGACAGTTTGATAATGGCCTCAAAAGCCGAAATAGCTGTCACATTAAAAAACTGTAAAAATAACAGAAATACTTGCAGAACTTAATAATTATTATAACATTATTAAATTTGATTTATTTTAAATTTATTTAAAAAAAAAAAAAATCTAAGTTCACACCCAACTTTGACTTACGTCAGGATATTCCATAAAATTCCCCAAATATAGCTTTTGCCACGATTTTTAGCACTTTTCATTTTTCGCAAATTGTCACATATTTATGAAAACCGCACGTGACGTAATTAATGGCCAACCTCTTAGGATATTTTATTATATAATGCCGCGGTGTGATAATATGAAACGGCGGAAAGCCCTAACAAGAAGATTATACTCACACAAAATGTTTCTTGTATTATTATAAAGGCGAGCAACATCCCCATCCATCACCTGTTTCTATAAGAGGTGTCACATCATCTGAAAATAACGTGCAAATATTTAAGAGTGGTTTTTAAAAAAAGGCAATGGAGTTTCTGGTTATTAAAACTATGTGTTATGTACTAGTTTCATGTTATCATGTTCTAATCGTAATTATATATTTTATTTTAGGAAAATTAACAGTTGTTACTTGGTTCGTTTATACATGTGTAATTTACTTAACTGAGAAACCAACTATAGATTTCCTCACTATTCTTATACATTATGAAGGTATAAAACAATTAAGCAATACAACAACTACAACTACATCCTGCATAGTTTCTGTGATTTTAGATAATCATTGAAATTGTAACGGGTTTCATTTAATTTTAAGGACAATTTGGCGTATATTTCAATTTTTTACATCTTAGGCATTTTTTGTATGATCGATGAGTATTCTCCTTTATATGTGGAATGCCTACGTGTCTCATCTCTGAAGCGTGGTGCCCCACCACTGAGGCGCTATGCCCCACCGGTGGAGCGTACGCCCCACCGTGGAAAACACTGCTTTAGAGGGAAGTGCGGATTTCGCGTATACATTCCGAGCAAACCTGCTAAGTATGGAATAAAAATCCGAGCTCTTGTAGATGCAAAATCTTTCTACACATTCAATTTAGAAGTTTATGCAGGGAAACAACCCAGTGGACCATATGCAGTTAGCAACAAACCGTTTGATCTTGTGGAAAGACTTGTTCAGCCCATATCACAGTCCAACCGCAACCTGACATTCGACAACTGGTTTACTAGTCACGAATTAATGCTACATCTACTGGCTAACCATAGGCTTACATCTACAGGAACAGTTCGAAAGAACAAAAAATGCATTCCGTTCGCTTTATTGAAAACTGGAAAAGAACCAGGAAGCTCATTGTTCTGTTTCCAGAAGGACATTACATTAGTGTCCTACACCCCGAAAAAGAATAAAGTGGTTATAGCTATGTCCACTTTACACCATGATGATAGAATTGATGAGACCACGGGAGATAAAAAGAAGCCTGAAATTATAACATTTTATAATGGTACAAAAGCAGGAGTAGATGTTGTCGATGAACTCTGCGGTACTTACGATGTTTCGCGTAACAGCAAGCGGTGGCCTATGACCATCTTTAATGGGATACTAAACATAGCTGCTTCAAACGCAACTATTATTTTTCGGGAAAACAAAAATGAAAACATAAAGCGAACAGAGTTTATCCGTAATCTAGGGTTAGCTCTGGTGTATGAACATTTACGATTACGGAAAGACCAAAAAAACATTCCAGTCTATATTCGAAAAAGGATCTGTTCGCAAATTAATGAAGAACCAAGTCGTTCTCTTCAGAATAGTACTGGGCGATATACGAGATGTGCTGATTGTCCAAGGAAAAAAGATCGAAAGACAAAGCACTCTTGCTCAACATGTGGGAAGGCCATATGTATTGTTAGCAATAATAAAACGCTAAGTAAATGGTTATGATGAAATATTATATTGTCTTCACGGTCTATTACAATAATAACATCCAATATTCAGTAAGGTTATATCGCGCATTGCGCAGCGCAGTTCCAAGTCTCAGCCGCCTGCAATGCTCGTCCCGCGGGTGTCCGCTAGGTGGCGGTGGAGTCGCTCCCGCCTTCAACCAGCAGCGCCTCTGCCGGCCAATTGGTGAACTAAACACTGTGGCGGCAGTATTTGAATTCGCTGCTAACAGTATAGAGCATGCAAAATTTTCCTGCAAAAATTGTTGTGATGATGACCCTAGTTCCTAAGCTGTTCCAAAGTATTATGATAGTTTTTATTTCCAATTCAAAGACTGATCTTTTTCCTTAATTTAGTAGTTGTTGATTAAATTAAAATTTTGTTTTTGTTTATTTTAGAGGTTTATTAAGATAAGGTCTATTTTTGATTAAAAAAAACTCAGTTTCTTGTATTTTCCTAAATAATAATAAAAAAATATTGAAATATTAAAATTTTTTCATTAAAAGCTGTTTATTGTTTATATTAATATCACAAAACATAAGATTAGAACTAAATTTATCGATATTATGATATTTATGGCCAATTTAATAAGTGGGCATGTCAAACCCCACCACATACTTATTGTTACATTTTGCCACCACAGCCTCGCCGGGTTAAATATTGTCATAAAACATTAAAAATTTTTAAAAAAAACCATCAAAACCATGTGAAATTGTCGTTTAACATTAAAAGTGTTTGAAAAACCTTGAAAAAATAATTTAAATCGTCGTAAAACGTGAAAAATTATTGAAGAACCTTGAAAACATGATGAATCGTGATTTAACACGTTAATTTCTGTTGGAAACCGGTTCCTCACTGAAATTATTCTGACGGTTCCAGTGACAGAAATGGAACAAGTTCCTTGTAACCGGGAAGGGAAATATCGACCACCTCTAGTGACGTTTGACATTGTTGTTCCGTTGTTCCTCTTTTCTGGGGTAATATCGTAACTGCACAATATTTATGTTCCATTTTTTCAGTTTTAGGTAACTTCACTGAAGATTACATTTCTATCCCGAAGTTAATCACATTCTTGCACTTCTACTTCAATTCGTTGTTGTTATTATAAGAATATATCTCACTTACATACTTCGCCATATATAATATATTGAGCTAACCAACACCAACCAGGTTAACACGCGGTACATGGGGTTGTTCGTTGTAGATTTACAGCAGCTGTCACAAATGCCAAATGAGTTATTAGTAAGTTTATATCTTTACACTGAGTGGAAAATTTTAACTCACTCTAATTAGTCAATTCCATTACGTTTTACGTTACATATTTTCTCTTGCTTTTACTCATTGTCAATAATAGACATCACCAAGTTTATTTTACTTTGAACCCTGAAATACAGATATCTATGTTGTATGCCAGATCTAATCACGAAACACAGCTTAAGCCATTTAAGGCAACTTCTCCATCCTGAATTGTGGTATTCTATCAGCCTGACACTGAGAGTATGTACATCTCAGATGATATTGGAACAACTGGTTCGTCTCACTCAAATCTACACCATAATAAATTTGACAGTTCTCCACTTTCTGCGGATACGGTCAATAAAATAACTTATTTAAGTCAGTTAAATATATTTACTGCCAGTCATATTTATGAAGTCAACATAGCACTTAGTTCTGTCTTCTGTCGTTTTATTGGTGAAAGCGGCTTAGAGATATTTTTTATTTCGCTCCTTATTTTATTGTGCGTAGGTTTTTTGCCGCACGGTTATTGATTGCAAACACAATTCTAATTTAAATCACGATCATATATAATGTTTTTGATTTTATTTCATTCCGTGTAAATAAACTCACATTATAGGCGTAATAAACAAACTGTCAACGGGACACTTTTAATATATAAAAATAAAATATTTTTCCTTATAAGCATTCGTAACATTTATTTATTTTTTCTTGTTTATTCCATATGGTTGGTGCAATCCCACGAGTTTCATATAATATATGGAATATATGAAAGTAAAAATAATATTTATGTAAGATAATATAAAGAAAAGAAAAAGATTAAATAAATCCACAAAATATGAATTATAATATGAAAAAAATAAAATATAATAAAGTTAAGCTTTTAGACATCTATGACACCAGAAATTGGCCCCATCGCTTGTAAATGAGACCCTGCAGAAGTCCAGTGCTGCCATCAAAAGAGCGTTTTCGCCCGTGGCTAGTCGCGTTTCGCGATTAGTGCTCGGAACCCGAGAACGCGTCCTTCGAAAACCGGGACGATCTCAGTGGCACTGCAGTACCGGGACCATCTCAGTTGCACTGGTGTACCGCGACCATCTCAGTTGCACTGCAGTATTGGGACAATCTCAGTTGCACTGCAGTACCGTGACAATCTCAGTGGCACTGCAGTACCGGGACCATCTCAGTGGCACTGCAGTATCGGGAACATCTCAATGGCACTGCAGTACCGGGACCATCTCAGTTGCACTGCAGTATTGGGACAATCTCAGTGGCACTACAGTATCGGGAACATCTCAATGGCACTGCAGTACCGGGACCATCTCAGTGGCACTGCAGTACCAGGACCATCTCAGTTGCACTGGTGTACCGCGACCATCTCAGTTGTACTGCAGTATTGGGACTATCTCAGTTGCACTGCAGTACCGTGACAATCTCAGTGGCACTGCAGTATCGGGAACATCTCAATGGCACTGCAGTACCGGGACCATCTCAGTGGCACTGCAGTACCGGGAACATCTCAGTTGCACTAGTGTACCGCGACAATCTCAGTTGCACTGCAGTATTGGGACAATCTCAGTTGCACTGCAGTACCGTGACAATCTCAGTGGCACTGCAGTACCGGGACCATCTCAGTAGCACTGGTGTACCGCGACCATCTCAGTTGCACTGCAGTATCGGGAACATCTCAATGGCACTGCAGTACCGGGACCATCTCAGTTGCACTGCAGTATTGGGACAATCTCAGTGGCACTACAGTATCGGGAACATCTCAATGGCACTGCAGTACCGGGACCATCTCAGTGGCACTGCAGTACCAGGACCATCTCAGTTGCACTGGTGTACCGCGACCATCTCAGTTGTACTGCAGTATTGGGACAATCTCAGTTGCACTGCAGTACCGTGACAATCTCAGTGGCACTGCAGTATCGGGAACATCTCAATGGCACTGCAGTACCGGGACCATCTCAGTGGCACTGCAGTACCGGGAACATCTCAGTTGCACTAGTGTACCGCGACAATCTCAGTTGCACTGCAGTATTGGGACAATCTCAGTTGCACTGCAGTACCGTGACAATCTCAGTGGCACTGCAGTACCGGGACCATCTCAGTTGCACTGGTGTACCGCGACCATCTCAGTTGCACTGCAGTATTGAGACAATCTCAGTTGCACTGCAGTACCGGGACAATCTCAGTGGCACTGCAGTACCGCGATCATCTCAGTTGCACTGCAGTATTGGGACAATCTCAGTTTTTATTTTTTTTTTTTTTTTATTTTTTTTATTTATTGAAACATATAAACAAGGTTACAATTTTTTTAACAATATAAACACCAATATATCAATCACTCTCCCAATAAAGCAGCTGCTTGTGTTTAGGAGAGGACAACAAAAATATTTTTACATTTGTTTAAATTAAACAAAAAATATTAGTAATAAAACAAAAAATAACACAAAAAATAACAATAAAAGTAATAAAAATATAGGTTAGTTAATAAATGATTCAAAGAATTTAAAAGGCAAAAACATATTTCTAAACAATAAGTAAAGTTATGAGGTGGTACAAGAGTATTTTAATTTAATTTTTTTTAAATATTTTTCGTAGTTTTCTTAAGATCGTATATCAAGGGGTAATTTATTAAATAATTTTACACCCTTGAATATATAGTAATGTTGTGCTGTTGTGGTTCGTGCTAGTGGCACGGTTAGTCCTCCAACAGATATTATTCTTTTGCTAATATTCAATTGTGGTAAATTATTTTTACTAAAGAAATCTTTATGTATTTGTAGAAGTGCAATTTTGTCATAAATTTTTGTAAGTGGGGGAACCGGGAAATCTTGAAAAACATTTATAGTTGGGTAGTAATATGGCTTTTTTAAGATGATTTTTATTAGTATTTTTTTAATAGTTTCCAGTGGGAGTAGGGATGATTTATATGCACCCCCCAAGCCACGATTCCATATTGTAGGACAGAGTGCGCCAATGCATAATAAATATCTTTTAGTATTTTTAATGATACAATATTTCTTAGTCTAAAAAATATATAGATTAGTTTTCTCATTCTGTCTACTGTGGAATTTATTTGACTTTTCCATTTAATGTTATTATCAATAATTATTCCAAGATATTTTATTTCTTTTTTACTACTAATGTTTATACAGTTTGAATTACAGGGTGCGAATTTAAGGAGGCAATTTCTTTCGTGAATTTTTATGTTTAGATTTACATTTGAGTTATTCCCTGTTAGGCTATAAGGTATAAAATGGGTTTTTTCGACATTCAGTGTCAATAAATTTTCGTCAAACCATAGTTTAACGATATTTATTGCATTATTAGCTGATACTACGACCTCATTCCATGAATTTCCTTCAATAGTTATAACTGTATCATCTGCGTAAGATATGATGTTTCCAATGATTGGGAGTTGAAAAAGTTCATTAACATATAATATAAAAAGTAAAGGTCCCAAAACAGTTCCTTGTGGAATTCCAAAATCTATATTTTCTATTTCACTTAATTCGTTGTTTACTTTAACCTGTTGAGTTCTTTGATAGAGATAACTTTTTAACCATGTTTTAGCTTTGCCAGTAATTCCTATATTATTTACTTTATTAATTAATTTTGAATGTGAGACACTATCAAAAGCTTTACTGAGGTCAATGAATATACTTAAGCATTTTTTGCCTCTATCTAATGTTTTGTAAATAAGCTTAGTTAATTCTGCAATTGCGTCTTGTGTGCTAAGTTTATCTCTAAAACCGTATTGTTTAGGGTTAATACTTTTTTGGTTATCTGTATAATCAGTAATTTGTTTTTTTATTACTTTTTCGTGTATTTTTGCAATGTTGGATAATAAGGATATTGGGCGGTAATTGTTTACTTCTTTTGGATCTCCGGATTTATATACTGGGATTATAATGGCTTTTTTGTAGTTAGACGGGAATATTCCGTATTTATTACTTACATTAATTATATGCGTAATCGGTTTGGTTAGAAAATTGCAGTATTTTTTCAAGATTTCTGTAGTTATACCGTCGTATCCTGGCGCACTACCATTTTTAAGTGATTGTATTATGTTTTCAATATTTTTTTCTGAAGTCGGTTTAAAAATTGAAAGATTGCTATTTGTTATTTTATCTTCATGTATGTCATCAGGTTGATAATTTTGGTCAATTTTATATGCAAGTTTTTGACCGACGGTAGCGAAAAATTTGTTGAAAATATTTGCGCACATTTTTGGTTCACGGATAGCATTTATTTTAGTTCCATTATTGTTTATGACATTTATTGTAGACTTATTTTTATTATTTTTATTCATTATTTCATTTATAGTGTTCCATGTTTTTTTAGGGTTTTCTTTTGTGAGGATTATTTTCTCCCTGTAATATTTTTCTTTTGTGTCTTTGATAATTTTAATGAGTTTGTTCCGGAATATTTTGTATTCGTTTTTTACTTGGCTATTTGTAGGGTTTTTTTTTGTGTCTATGAAAAGTTTTTCTTTTTTCCGGATAGATATGAGTAATCCTTGCGTAATCCATGGTTTGATTTACCTTAATTTAGAACTTGGTTGATTATTTATAAAGGTTGTACAGTCTGCGATATGAGCATTTAAAGTTTCTTCAAAGAAGTTTGCGCACATGTCTGGGTTTTGGCAATTTAGTATTGAGGACCAAGATTCGTTACTTAATTTATTGTTTAATTTTACATTGTTCAATTTGGAAATTATGTTAATATTTTTTCTAGAGTCATTTAATCCTAAGTTTTTATTGAAATCATAAATAAAAATATTTAAATGGTGATCTGTTATATCATTTTTCCATATAATAGATTTAATTTTTTCTGTGTGTTTAATATTGCTCCATATGTGGTCCAGGCATGATGGCGATTGGTTTGCAAATTCTCTTGTGAAATTATTTACACATGATATAAAGTTCATTTCATTCATAGCATTTATATAATCTAATTTATTTTTACAGTGGTTATTAGGACCAATATTAATATTTAAATCACCTATTACGATACAATTTAGATGGTTTTTGTTACAAAGTATTTTTTTTTAATTCTTCTATAAATAAAGGTACATCAGAACTGTGTGTTCGATATATTGCGATTATATTGAATGGCATATTATTTAAAACAAAATTTAATGACAAACAGTTTGCTTTGCATATGTGTATTTCGGTAATATTGATATCAGTAAATTTTTCTTTAGCGTATACTACAATTCCACTATTTTTATTAATCTGATAATTTGTATTGTAATTTTTGTAGTTTGGGATGATTGGTATATTTATGTTTGCATGTATGTGCGCCTCGGATAGTATTATGAAATCTGGCTGTGAACATAACGTATTTAGGGATACCAAAAGTTCATCCATGTTTTTATTTATACTTCTAATGTTTAGGTGCAAGATTGTTAGTCTATTTATTATATTGTCATAGATCTTATTGCATTCACTGGCTGCTTCACATACGTATTCTTCTATATTTAGATTTTTATCAATTTCGCTTAAGTTAAAATTTTCCGTTGTATTTATTTAGGTGTGATAAAATATGTATATAAAATTCTACGAGTAAATGAATAAGTAATAATGCTCATAATAAGTGTAACACTATTCTTGCTCGATTTCAGTTCATATATAAAATTGTAGGTTTTGATTTATTCTATAAGATTTATTTTATGTTTAGATAATACTCGGAGACATAGTGAGTGTTTGTTTAATTGACAGCAATAATTAATTTGATTCGTTCTTCTTTTTATAATAATTACAATAAAAAATAGCGTTTGTAAGAATATATCAATAGTACAAGTGAACATATAGTGTAGAGATTTATTGCATATAGAATATTGGCAGCATGATATATGGGTTAGTAATGTATATAATAATAATTTTGACAAATTAATATATCTATAATTAGACTTTAGTATTCTGTAATTTACTAGCATTCGATAAATGCAGTTGTGGATTGTTATTGTATTTTCTATTTTCTGGTAGGAATATACAAATGTAGAACGTAGATGTAATGAATTGTAAAAATAAACATAAAAGTGTAGTAAGTAGAGATGTGTTATCATGAAGAAAATATTTAGGTTTTTTATCTTCAATATAGAGAATGATTTAAATTTTTTGGTTTTAAATACATATATCCTGACTTTAAAGTATGTAGAATGATGAAAGATTTGTCGGTTTTTTAATGTATAGACTATATAATTATTATTTTTTATAGCTTGTGGATATTCAAAAGTACATGCGTATTTGTAAGACATTGAGAATAGATATGAAATATTTTTATAGACGTCTTTAAAATTTATAACAATATTCCAGCTTTTGTTCCGTGAGAGCAAGTATTTTTTTGTAATATTGACAGTTCGTTTGATTATGGACATTTTTTTTTTAATTGTTAGTATCATTTTTGAATATTTCTTAGAATTTTCAGTTTTAATAGTAAGTATACTTGTTTTATATTCTGGAGATTGATAGGGAACATCATGTTTTTTTAAAGAATATGTCATAGCATTATTAATTTTGTTAGTTTTTAAAATTTTGAAAGTGCAGGTACATGCATAATATATTGACAATAAACATGAGTTACTATGAAAAATATACCTTGAATCCAAATTAGTATTCAATTTTCTGTTGTGCGAATGCCAGCATTTTTTTATAATATAAACAGTTGGTTTTATCATTCGCATTATGATTGGTAGGAAATGAAAGTTGAAATCTGTCATTTTGAAAAGTTCAGTTTACACACCTCGGTTGATTTGTTGAGGCACATTCTTTGAACAAGTGAGCAGCTCCACAGTGCGAGCAGGAAGGCGAATTGTTTTTCTCTTTCTGGTTGCAGTTTCTTGATGTATTTCCGTAACGTAGACAGAAGTAGCATTGTATTACTGGGCAGGCGTCGCCAACCGTAACTCGCTGGTAGCCAATGTTTATTTTTTCTTTATTTAATAGAATCTTCCTGGTTGTGCTGTCTACTTCTACTATGTAGTTAGCGGTGTCATTGTATTTGTTTTTAATTATTGCTTTTATGTTAAAAATAGAATTTTTTTCTGTTTCTTGCGTTACAATTTTGATATCCTCATTTTTGTTCAAGATATCGTCAGTAAAATCTTCTTTGATAAAGTCGTTGAAAATTCCCTTGAATATCATTGTTGGTTTTTTCTTTGTTAATTCTTTGCAGTCAATATCATGTAGATCTTTAGTAATTAAAGTTTGTAGTTTTTTAGCGTCTTTTTTATTAACACAATCGATTACAATTCGATTTTGGGAGATTTTTTTAATGCCTTCAATGCATATTCCTAATTGGCTGGTTTTAAAGTGCCTTTGAATTTTATTTTGTATTTCTGTTGATGTATCTTTATTTTTTGGAGTAATTAAGACACTGTACTTGTTTTTTATATTTTTTTGTTTTTTTATATCAGCAGGTTGATTATTCTCCAGAAAGCCCATTTTGGTAGCAACAAGGCTTATATTTGATTAAACAAGGCTTATGGCAGTTGCACTGCAGTACCGTGACAATCTCAGTGGCACTGCAGTATCGGGAACATCTCAATGGCACTGCAGTATCGGGACCATCTCAGTTGCACTGCAGTATTGGGACAATCTCAGTTGCACTGCAGTACCGTGACAATCTCAGTGGCACTGCAGTATCGGGAACATCTCAATGGCACTGCAGTACCGGGACCATCTCAGTGGCACTGCAGTACCGGGACAATCTCAGTGGCACTGCAGTACCGGGACCATCTCAGTTGCACTGCAGTATTGGGACAATCTCAGTTGCACTGCAGTACCGTGACAATCTCAGTGGCACTGCAGTACCGGGACCATCTCAGTGGCACTGCAGTACCGGGACTATCTCAGTTGCACTGGTGTACCGCGACCATCTCAGTTGCACTGCAGTATTGGGACAATCTCAGTTGCACTGCAGTATTGGGACAATCTCAGTTGCACTGCAGTACCGTGACAATCTCAGTGGCATTGCAGTATCGGGACCATCTCAGTTGCACTGCAGTACCGTGACAATCTCAGTGGCACTGCAGTATCGGGAACATCTCAATGGCACTGCAGTATTGGGACAATCTCAGTTGCACTGCAGTACCGGGACAATCTCAGTGGCACTGCAGTATCGGGAACATCTCAATGGCACTGCAGTACCGGGACCATCTCAGTGGCACTGCAGTACCGGGACCATCTCAGTTGCACTGGTGTACCGCGACCATCTCAGTTGCACTGCAGTATTGGGACAATCTCAGTTGCACTGCAGTACCGGGACAATCTCAGTGGCACTGCAGTACCGGGACCATCTCAGTTGCACTGGTGTACCGCGACCATCTCAGTTGCACTGCAGTATTGGGACAATCTCAGTTGCACTGCAGTACCGGGACAATCTCAGTGGCACTGCAGTACCGGGACCATCTCAGTTGCACTGGTGTACCGCGACCATCTCAGTTGCACTGCAGTATTGGGACAATCTCAGTTGCACTGCAGTACCGTGACAATTTCAGTGGTACTGCAGTATCGGGACCATCTCAGTTGCACTGCAGTATTGGGACAATCTCAGTGGCATTGCAGTATCGGGACCATCTCAGTTGCACTGCAGTATTGGGACAATCTCAGTTGCACAACAGTACCGTGACAATCTCAGTGGCACTGCAGTATCGGGAACATCTCAATGGCACTGCAGTACCGGGACCATCTCAGTGGCACTGCAGTACCGGGACAATCTCAGTTGCACTGCAGAACCGGGACCATCTCAGTAGCACTGGTGTACCGCGACCATCTCAGTTGCACTGCAGTATTGGGACAATCTCAGTTGCACTGCAGTACCGTGACAATCTCAGTGGCACTGCAGTATCGGGAACATCTCAATGGCACTGCAGTACCGGGACCATCTCAGTGGCACTGCAATACCGGGACAATCTCAGTGGTACCGCATAAAAAGTTTTCGGTCGCGTTGTTGTATTGTACTCCCATTATTTTTAGAAACCCTTTTTTGTAGTTTGTCCACAGCTTAGCGGTATATAAGTTGGTGAAGTTTGTGTTTAAAATTTGCCTTTGTGCTTATGGGCTCCACTTATTAAAACTTCGATGGATCATATTTGTATAGTGATCTTCAATGTCGCTCTACATCCAAATCATCATTGATCTCCGCTGTTATGATTTGTCCCAAGTACTTGTTGACCTCCTATTTTTTCTGTTATTCTCTTATCTTCGCATATCTTTAACAGCTTTATCATCGTTTTTGTAGCTGGCGATAAAATGACCATGTCATCTGCATGCGCAATATTATTTACACTCGTGTTTCCGAAGTGATAATCTACACTTGGCGAGGTGAGTTTACCGCTTAAATCAGTAAAAATAATCGGTTTTAAGCTTTCTTCTCGTCCGACTCAATTTAAGCGATTAAAATAAAAATTAATCGTATAATTGACATAAAATAACCAAATAACCGACTATGATATTTACTGTAGGTGTTCCAGTTCACCCCTTAGGTTTTGCATATTTCTTTCCAGCAAAAGGTCATTAGTTTAAGCTAATTGGTGATGATCTCGATTGTAAGCCACACAGACCATCAGGGAATAATTGATTCCTTATGAAAAAAAGGGTTGATTACAAAAATTCACTCTGCAGGCAGCGTAACGAATTATCACCCAGCCACCAAATATATAAAACAGAGAACCCACTGAATATATCACTCTCATCGAGATTGGCAGCGATTCCTTAAACTCAAGGTTAATCTCCAAATTCGGTAGCGGAGGGCAATCAGCACAATAAAACTTGCATTTTCACCATGAAATAATGATCTGTCACGACAATCTCTCAAGCGAGTAGAATTTAGAATAAATTGAATTAACACATTGTAATTCAAAAAGTACTGTCACTTTCTTGTGGCAAAAATATTTAAATCTTTTAGTCGTAAATCGACTAAACAGGAATAGTGGTGTCACTTACCTATACAATAACTGACCAGGGATGTCTATCCTGTGTTACGTAATACAGTCTCTCTATTAAATTAAAAGAATGGTTACCCCAGCTTACTCGCAGCTGGCCGGCGTGTTCGGCACACGCGACCAGATGGTCAAATCACGTGATAGACCACACGCAGCGTCTTCAGCTAAACACTGCTCGCTACCGCCGCGCTCCGGCAGTCCAGAACCGACCTTGATCGTAGCAGCATTGTCGCTCGCGGAGGCAAACTACACGCGGACATGGCTTGCATAATTACGCGATATCGGACGCGATCTCGTTCCAGTTTCCTAACTAGATGCATTTCGCCACCAATTCCCAATCATGTTTATTATCTCGGCTCGAACTAAACTCAATGGAGTCTCGTTTCCGGGTAAATTCCGAGTGCACATCATCACCTCAACAGTACCGCCGCCCTTGGAGGCGCGGGCCAGTACCAGCTCGATACGTCTGGCCGACATCATCATCAAAACTTGGAAAACCGTAAGCTTTCTCGGCATACCCTTTCTTGTGTTCAATAGTTAACTTCATGTAAAATCCACGCTTCATCCGGTCGCCAATTGAGAGAGAGAGAGAGTGGAGATCTATGTCAACCCTGTATTTCTCGAGAGGATTAATATACCTTGTGCCTTTCTACTCATGTGTAATTATTGTGTGTTAATCTATCCAACCTCCTAACCGATGGACGAGCTGATGATTAAAGAAGCTGCTCCCCCTGATTGTACACGAGTCATCTGCTTTACCATTTTACTGAGCTAGCCAATTATTAACCTGGTTCGATTCCAGGTGGTTTATCCATATGTTAGCATATGTTAGCACTGGCGCAACGTGGGTTTTCTTTGGTTATTAATCGTCCATCGGGAGGTCAAATTGGAAATAATCCTGTACTCTTTCACTGTGTTTTCATGCCTTGTTTTGTATTAACCATTGAATAACTATGTTTTTCTTCCAATAAATCTTAAAAGTAATCTTAATCTTAATCCTAATCTTAATAAATCTTAAAAGATAAAACAAGGAAATGAAAAATAACAAAAAATAAAAAATGAAAGTAAAGAAGGAACTTTTCCTTTAAGGAAAAATATCACGAAGAATTGAACAATTTTCGAACTTTCTTTATGTAAAAATACAGTTCCTGTAATGCTTATATAATACCAATATAAGTTAAAATGTAAATAAGAATGTAAAGAAAACAAAATTTACAATTTAATTACTGTTTTTTAGCATATTCTCGCATTCAGCTCTCCCCAAGACCAGAAGCCAATTGTTTACCTGCATACGCAGAATATTAGTACTCTTTGCCTTCCATGCATCAGGTATGAGATCGAGCAGTTTAGGGCCTAAGTATGAGAATTGTCTCTGTGCTAAAGATGAGGAAGTGGTGGGCGGAACTGTTGGGTTTTTTTTTTGCATGTCTTGTATTATGACAGTGGTTTACGGAAGCTAAGTAGTGCCTCTGTTTTTGAGTATGTAATATGATTTTCCTCATATATAATTGTCTTACATCAAGAACACGAAACTCTGCGAACAATGGATCGCTGGGGTACCTGAAAGGTTTTTTCAGTATGACTCTTATAAGCGATTTCTGGGATTTAGCTAAGGGATCGAGTATGGTTTTAGCACAACCTCCCCAACCTAAGGAAGCATTGTCTAGTATGGAATTGCACATTGCAAAGTAAATTCGTTTCAAATCATTTAGACATAGAATATTTCTTATTGCTATAAACAGATGTGTAAGTTTCCTGACCTTTGTGGAAGTAAAGGCTATGTGTTTGTCCCATCTCGGAAATTTATCAATGATAATTCCTAGGTATCTTATATTGTCCACACATTCTAAGGTATTGCATTTACATGTAATAGTGTCGTAACAATGGTGTATTCTAATGTTAATAATTTTTTGTGGTTGACCCGCTTGAGTTGAACTGAAGCAGATGAATTTCGTTTTATCCGAGTTTAGAGTGAGGAGATTACTATCTAGCCACTGTTTAACTTTGTTTATGCCAAATTCAGCTTTAATGCAAGACTCATTCCAGGTTTTGCCTTCGAATAAAAGTACTGTATCGTCAGCAAATGTAATAGTGTGGCCTGCAAATGAAGTATTACATAAGTCATTTATATAAACATTAAACAATATGGGACCTAGTGTACTTCCTTGCGGTACGCCATATTTAATATTGGCTGGATCACTTAGAGTACCGTTAATATCCACTCTTTGGCTCCTGTTTTCTAGGTAACTAACAAACCACTTGAAAATTTGACCCTGTATCCCAATTCGCTGTAGTTTATTCAGCAGAATTTTGTGCGAGATAGTGTCGAACGCTTTAGCTAGATCTAAAAAAAGTGCAATGCATTTATTACCTTTATCTAGATTATTAGAGATGATTTTTGTCAAATTAGCGATGGCGTTTTCAGTGCTTAAACCTTTGCGAAAGCCGAATTGTCTACTAGAAAGGATGTTGTTATTTTCGAGATAGAGGATGAGACGGTTCTTTACAATTTTCTCCATAATTTTAGAGACAGAGTTGAGCAAGGAAACAAGCCGGTAATTATGTATCAGTGATTTGTCCCCACTTTTATGCAGTAAAATGACGATTGACTGCTTTAAATGGTTAGGGAATTTCCCTGATTTAAAGCTTAGATTCGCAATGAACGCAATCGGTATGGCTATGTATACTTTAATGATTTTTAGAAGATTTGATGAAATCTTATCGGGACCACATGCTTTTGATGACTTAAGGTCGTCAATTATCTTCATGACTTCGTTAGTTGAAGTTGTGATTGAGTCTATTTTGTGACCGATCCTAGGGATAGTTAAATTGTCGAGAGCGGTTTCTGATTTCTTACACTTATCGAGAATTTTTTTCGCAAGTGTGTCACCCACAGATGAAAAGTAACTGTTTGCAAAGTTTGCCATATCTTTGGGGACTTTAGAGTTTGATGTGTTAATGTATAGCGATTTTATTTCAGAAGATTTATTGATTTTGGATTTGGTTATGTTGCGAAAGGTATCCCAAAAACGTTTTGGATTGCAGTTGTTTTCGTAAATGAGTTTTTTATAATAATTTTCTTTCGCCGATGTAATTAATTTCTTACACAAATTCCTATATTTTTTATAATAACATTGTAATATCAAATTCTCAGGATATGTTTTTGCCTTTTCATGAAGATGATTTCTTCTGTGAATCGATTTAACTAGCCCCAGGGTGATCCATGGTGTGAATTTAATTTGTTTATTAGATACGGTTATATTACTTGTGTGTTTTGATATATACTCGTGTAGTTTGATAATAAATTCTTTCATTGCTAAGTCAGTATCTGATTTATCTAGAATATTTAGCCAGTTTTTTGCGCTCAAGTCCTCAATTAACTTGTTGAAATTAGTTTTAGCAACGTATTTAATTTTCGAAGAAGTGGGAGGCTTGTTTTTAAGACAAAGAGATGTTGTATAGTGGTCTGAAATAGTTGAGTGTATAACAAAAGTGTCAATAAAGTTAATATTTTTTACATTGATGTGATCAAGACAGGATTTACTCGAGCCCTGTACACGAGTAAAGCTGTTAATAGTCTGTGTGAAACCATTTTCCGTGAGTAGACATAGATAATCGATTGATTGACGGTGGTAGTCAGGGATAGTGTTAATGTTTAAATCTTCCATTATAATTTGCTGTTCAAATTTTTTCGCATTGTTTAAAATTGCTTGCAATGAAGAAAGGAAGGGGTCAATATTGATGAAGGAAGGAGATCTGTAAATGGCAAATATGCATATGTTATTATTCAATACTATTTTCATACAGTTTGATTGTGCTAAAGTAATTTCCTCTACATGAACTTTAATTCCGTCCTTGATGTAGATAACAATTCCACTGGATTTGTTGAGGTTGGTTGTGGTGTGATATTCAGAGTAATTGTGGATTGATTTTACGGTGTAGTATTTATTTAACCAGCATTCGGTTAATATTATAACATCGAAAGATGAATTAAATTGATCCAGAAAAATTGTAAAGTCATCGAGATTTGATATGCTTCTAATATTCTGGTGTATGATTTTTAGACTATATGAGTCCCAGTTATAGTTGTTTAAATTCTCCAGATCTCGAATTATATCCATATTAATGCTAATTACAGAATCATTGTAATTATCCGAAGGTAACTGAAACATAATTATGATTAAATTTACTATGATGTGTGGTGGTGAACCCGTAGTTCTTTTGCGAAAAGTCTGCAAACAAAAAGTTAAAAACGAAAGTGTAAATTACTGTGTTGTTAATCAGTGTTTTATTAATATATTGTATAGTAAATTGTGAGTTCTGATAATTCGAGTATGATGCGTATTTTACTTCGAGATGAAAGTTGATTCCACTAATTATATTAGATATAAAAGATGTTATAAAAGATGATGGTGTTCAATTCAATTCAATTCAATTAGTTTATTCCTTTAAAAACATTACAAAATTACATTTTATTTCGTTTTTAAGTACATTTGTAAAATGGTATTACTTAATAAGTGGTGTATAAACTATACCAGCATCAATAGAGCTTGCCTTTTAAAGGCAGCTTCACCGATGCTAAATATGTCGATATCCGAATTAATTCTGTTCAACAGAAAGACTGCTCTCCCCACCGGCATGACCATTGGCAAGTTAGTCATGCAGGCCGGGAGATAAAACAGTCTATGCTGTCGGTGACGGAGATAACCATCAGGAACATAGAGACTAATACTCTCCATGATAGTCGGATTTACTAACCATCCACGAATCAGTTTGAAGAAGTGTGATACAATATGCACATCTCTTCTGACCCGTAGATGGTTCATACCGAGCATGCCCAAGAGAAAATCAGTAGGATAGAGCCACGGGTAGTAGCCATACTCCCTCAGGTAGAGGAATCTCAGAAATTTCTTCTGCACTCTCTCCAACATGAGGGAATACTTCACCTGATGTGGGCTCCAAACCACCGACCCACTCTCAAGCCTACTCCTAACCAACGCAATGTATAGCACTTGGAGAACCCGGGTGTCTCTAAAATTCATCGCAGTACGTAGGACGAAGCCCAGCATTTTCAGTGAAGCACTACACGTCATTTCGATATGAGTATGAAATGTCAGCCTACTATCAAACATGATGCCAAGATCTTTCATAGTGGAGACACGTTTTAAACTTCGGGCATTCATGGTATACCGGTAAAACCAAGTATGACGTGCCCTTGTGAAAGAAAGAATGAAACATTTAGAAACATTGAATTCGATCCGATTCCGTTTACTCCAGTCAACAATTCTATTAATGTCCGATTGGAGTCGAATGCAGTCTTCTAAAGTTTTAATTTCCAAGAATAGTTTTAGGTCATCAGCAAAAAGAAGTGACCTAGAATGCAGAATATTTTCTGTAATATCGTTAATAAAAATTAGAAAGAGGAGCGGTCCTAAATTAGAGCCCTGTGGAACGCCTGAGAGTACAAAGAATAATTTTGACATGAATATTCCATGATATACAAATTGCTTTCTTCCAGTGAAATAGCTTGCAAAGAATATGAGAAACCGTAGAGAAAAACCTATAGTTGACAATTTATTCAATAATATGTCATGGTTTACGGTATCAAATGCCTTCGAGAAATCATTATATGAGCAATCTACTTGGTAGCCCTTATCTAAAGATTTGGAAACATAATCTGTGAGTACCAGTAGGTTAGTATCTGTTGATCGACCTTTTCTAAACCCATGCTGTTCTGATATTAAGAAAGGCTCTACTTGAAAGAGCACATGTTTATGAATTATCGATTCGAATAACTTAGCCGGGGCGGAAAGTATTGCCACTGGCCTGAAATTTTCGATAGATGTCTTTGATCCACTTTTGAAAATGGGACAAATTTTTGAGACTTTCCAGGAATCAGGAAATACACCAGTATCTAAAGATAGG
Organism: Hesperophylax consimilis; assembly: GCF_061612785.1. Lineage (NCBI taxonomy): Eukaryota > Metazoa > Arthropoda > Insecta > Trichoptera > Limnephilidae > Hesperophylax > Hesperophylax consimilis. The sequence goes on along the minus strand of NW_028301310.1, from coordinate 88,513 downwards.
TTGAATATAAAACTTAGTGGCATTTTTAAAAATTCAACACATCCTTTTAAAAAAAATACTGGAAGAAAGTCTGGCCCAAGTGAATGTGTATGTTTCATGTTATTAATTGAAGATTTTTTTTTTTTATTTTATTTATTTATTTTTTTTTTTTATTTTTTTTTTTTTTATTTATTTGCAAAAACAGTACAAAAACCAATACATTGCAAAAGCGGTAAACAAATTATTGAAGAAAATTTTATACATAAGTATACAGTTAAAACATATGCAAAAGCGGTAAACAAAATATGGAAAAAAAATTATACATAAGTATACAGTTAAAACAAATACAATATTTCGCGCTTAAAGTCGTTGTAGGACATATGGAAAATATCCAAGTTAGCTGGAAGGGAGTTAATTAACCTAGTGAGTCTTCCCAGGGGCATCACCATTGGTAAGTTAGTTCTGGACCTGGGAAGAATTAAAAGCCTGTGTTGGCGGCCTCTCGTGAAATTATCCGGGACATAAAGTCCTATTTTTGACAGAATGTCTGGAATTGATACTAAACCATTCAGAAGCTTGTAAGCCATCATCAATAATGCGACTTCCCGTCTGGAACTAAGGCTGCAGATATTCAGCATTCCCGAGATAAATGCTGTTGGAAACAGCCATGGGTAAAAACCAAACTCTCTCATATAGAGGTATCGTAAAAATTTCTTTTGAATTTTCTCGACCATTAGTACATAGACAGTGTCCTCTGGCCCCCATACCTGAGATCCACTCTCGAGAATGCTACGCACTAAGCTAAAGTAAAGCAGCCTAATGACTGCAAGGTTTGTCAGTTCCTTTGAATTGTGTATGACAAAACCTAACATTCTTGTAGCTGATTTACAGATCTTTTCAATGTGAGCGTGAAATGTTAAGCGAGCGTCATACACAATTCCTAAGTCCTTATAAGTCACCGTATGCTTTAGTGATGTATCTTTCATTTTGTAATTAAAATATACGATCTTTTGTGACCTCGTAAAACACATAACTGAGCATTTTTGGAAGTTGAAACCGAGTTTGCTGTCAATACTCCAGTCAATAATTGCATTTATATCTTCCTGGAGCTTTTTACAGTCTTCTAATGATCTTATTCTTAAGAACAGTTTAATATCATCTGCAAAAAGTAAAAAACGGACGAATTTGATTTTTCCCCGAATATTATTTATAAAAATTAGAAACAATAAGGGTCCTAAATTGGAACCCTGCGGCACACCAGAGTTTGTAGGATACGCGTTAGAGTTAAAACCACCATAGGAAACGAATTGTTCCCTTTCTTTTAAATAGTTAGCAAAGAGTTTAATTAAGTTTTCGGAAAAACCAATTTCTTCAAGCCTACTTAAGAGCACTAAGTGATCAACCTTATCGAAAGCTTTCGCAAAGTCATGGTATGACGTGTCAACTTGCTCATTATTATCGAGCGCTCTCGCCACGTAATCAGTATATGCCATCAAGTTTGTAGTGGTTGATCGGCCACGTCGAAATCCGTGTTGTTGTTCGATCAAGAATGGTTCAACCTTGGCATATACATATTTATGAATAATTATTTCGAATAACTTGGCAGGTGCGGAAAGAATTGCTATAGGACGGTAATTGGTTGCCTGACACTTGTCACCATCTTTATGTAGAGGGGTAACTTTTGACAGCTTCCACAGTTTAGGAAAAATTCCGTTTTTAATCGTAAGATTAAATATATGTAGAAGTGGATTAGACAGTGGTTCAGAACAACCCTTAATGACGAAGGGTGGAATGAAATCAGGGCCAAATGATGTTTTTGGTTTCAATTTTCTTATTGCTAAACTGAAATCCATGTTATTAACGTTTTCTATAGATATGTTTTGAGCTTTTGTCAATCCAATCTGTCCTGGTACGTAAGAATCAAAATCAGCTTTTTCTGGATTATAGACAGATTGGAAATATTTTGCGAAAGCTTCCGGTACGTCAGTTCCTTTGTAAGTACAATCATTCAGAATAATATGATTTAAGAGGCCTCTGTCATTTTTTTTGTCAGAAACATATTTCCAAAATGACTTTGGATCGTGTTTAACATTATTCTCTACCTCCACAATATATTTTTTGTGTGCTATTGAAATGCTATGTTTAATTTTTGTACGATAGGATTTGAATAACTCGTGTTCACTATCCAAACCTGATCGTTTCCACCGTCGATGGTATACAAGCTTCGTCTTTATGTCCCCGATAATCTCACGCGAAAACCATCTAGGATAGTTTTCATTTCGCGGCGCTTTTTTTCTTAGAAAACATTTGTCAAAATACGCGTATAGGGTATCGTAGAAGTACTTAACTGCTTCGTCAACATCGGAGATCTCCAAGATAGCCAGCCAATTGTGGTCACGCAATTGGCTGTACAGCTTCTCAAAGTCTCCTTTGCGGAAATTCCAACCACGAAAGTTATTTTCTGAATGTAAACAACGACTTTTCAACGGTCTGTCATGATCAAGACTAATTTCTGACACAAGTGTCGGGTGATAATTATCTTCTTGAACAAGACAGAAATCGGATTTTTTTGTAAACATACTAAAGTTACTTAATACTAGATCCAAAGTACGATTACATGAGTTAAGTACTGTATTAAACTGCTTCAATTGAAAAAGTTCCATAACATATAAAAGCTCAGTGTTCACTGCACGTGGATTTTGTGAAGAATTAATGTTAAAATCACCAATCACTAAGATTTTTTTATCAACAAGGTAAGTTAAGTTACTAATTAAAGTTTCGAAAAAAGTCGTGTAAATATGCGTTTTTGAACTGGGTGGGATATAAACAGAACAAATAAATAAACATAAGCCTTGAATTGTGACTTTGACCCATAAATTTTCGTCTCCCGTTTCCAGATGGGAAAGTCGTTCGGCTCGCATGTTTTCTTCGTTTAGTAAAGCGAGCAGTAGTCCACCACCTCGTGTTTGTTGAGTGCTTCTGTCTTTTCGGAAAACTGTGTATCTGCTGTCGAAAATTTGCGCGTTAAATATCGAATCGTTTAGCCAAGACTCCGTAATCACGATGAATTTATGTTCTTGGTTAAGAACATTTTCTAGAAATTGATTCATCTTAGACCTGAGTCCTCGCACGTTCTGGTATAGTAGCAGTCATTTTGATTCGGTCGGCTTTTTCGCGTTTTCTTGACCTGAAATGCGTTTATTATAATATCTAAAATGACGGACAACCACTCCTCGGGGCCATAGTTCTTCTTTTAGTAGTAAATCTATGTTCTGCTCGTCGACTCCTATTTTAAAGGATGAGTATTCTTTAGAAAACGCCATAAACTTTTCAGCATTACAGCTGAGAGCTGTATTCGTTTTGACATGGGAAATGACTTCCTCCGTCGTCGTGTCGGGATCTAAGCGTGAAACGATAATAAATTTTTGTTTGGGTATTACTTTAATCTTACTCGAGTCATTGGTTCCTACGACTAAAATTTTGTTTTTATTGCGTAAGGCGGCACTGTATGATAACAATGGGCAGGAGGGCGGCTCGGTGCGGGGGGTTTGCTTGACGTTAACGCCGCTGCTCTCAGCCGGTGTAACCGACTCGGAGGCGGGGGCGGGCGCAGGGGAAACGGAAACTGGTTCACTGCTGTTTGCCAAACGAGGCTGGCTGACTGCAGGTGTGAGAGAGATGGTATCAATGTTCTCACCTGAGTTTGAATTTTGGTTGATTTTTGTTTTCGATCGCGTTGTAATCACCTTGTCATTCGCACTGTAGGTACTCCGAAAGACTTCAATACTCGTAACGAGCCGCGAAATGATATTATTTTGAGTGATTATTTCATTCGATAATTGCCGAATTATTCGCTCCTGTTCGAGATTTTTAGTTTTCATTGACGATAGTTGCGTGTAGCAATCATCCAGTACTGCGATGCTTTGCTTATTAGACATATTTATTATTATTATTCGTTAACAAAATACGCGCGACGAAACTGTGTGCGTCTTAACTCGTGACTCATTTAACATCTGATTCGTCAATATGACTTATATCAATGTTTTGGGCTCCCTTCACATTCATCTTGGAAGCAGAAATGGGATTTAGTAATGGAGGCTCATTACTGTACACTGATTGGAAATGAGTTGCAAATGCATTGGCTACATCCGCTCCTCTAACTTCCCGATCACCATGCATCATGATGTCTGTTATACCACCATCTTTGCGCAGTGATTTTACGTAGTCCCAAAATGCCTTGGGATCATGCTTGATATCACTCTCTATTGAGTCGTCATACGTTCGGAATGCTATATGAGCATTTCTTCTAACAACTGCTCTGAGGTTACTGAACATTTCATACTCATTTTGGTCACCAGTAGCTTTCCATTTTTTATGGTGAGCATGTTTTATCTCAATGCTCCTGATGGTATCTCTAGTGAACCACTTCGGATACCTACGTCCACGTCGTGTTGGTATGTTTCGTATAGAGCAATCTAAGCAGTTGATGATTATGTAGATATCTGTCATGAAGGCTGCAAATACAATAAATATGAAAACAATAAAATCAATAAAATGGCCAAATGTAAAGTATGTGCTGATTCTGTAGAGGAGTTGATGCGAAAAAAAATGCCAAAAAACAATAATTAAATACCATAACATGCGAAAAATGCAAAGAAGAACCAATACTAGGACATATTTATGTAAATTAAGATTTTTTTCCAGATTTACATAGATTTGTTGGGAACATAATCTTACAAAGATTCTCGCTGCTTGTGATACGTACATATGAGTTTGATTGAAGCACAGAGAGAGAGAATAGAGAGAGTGCAATATTATGAGATAATGAGAGAACATTATATAACATGAATGATAATGTTAATACATAGTATTCCAACTTAAAATATATTTTAACCGTAAAGTGCATACTATAGTGTATAATGCTTCTGATTGTAATTGTTAGGTGTGATAAAGGACAATAATTAAATTTAGTAACATGTGAAAAATGCAAAAGTATGATTAAAAATGTGCGAATAAAATATGTAAATAAAACAGTAGTAAAGGTTTTTGAGAAATACAAAAACATTATTTTGACCGAGCTCGAGCATTTGTAGTTAATGTAAATTCTGTAAATACAAGTGAATATAATAAAAGTTAGCCAAAATAAAAAGATTATTGAAGAAAATAAGAGCATCATATAGTGAGTAAATGAGATATTACTACTCTGATTCCTACGAGAACATGCAGGAAGAATAATATTTACACAGTAAACAGATATTTTAAAGAATACTAAAACAGCGTGGTTTTTGTTGCTTAGAGGAAGAGTATGGTTAGAATTTTTAATTGTAAGATTCGCAATTTTTATAATAATTTTGATGTTACTAGGGAAAGCTACTAATGAAAGTTTTTTTTTTTTATTTTTTTTTTTATTTAGTTACTATATTACATTTTTTTAAACATTTTTATAAGAATTATATATATTTATATGATTAATTGATATAGATTTTTATAGTCCTCCTCACTAGGAGATCCTGTGCTGAGGGGGACTAGGTTTTGAATAATTTTTCAGCGACTTCTATGGTTCGACTTCATGTTTTGGGTAAGGGTTTCCAGAAACTTCTACGACGATGTTTTAAATATGCTAGTAAGTTCTTTTTCCGGTAATTCCTTAAGCCAAGATTTAATGTTCTTAATGCAGTTGTTTTTTGTTTTGATTTGTTTGATACTAAGTGGGAGTTTGTTATATACCTTTACTGCTAAAAATTCAGAGCTTCTTTGTCCAAAGGTAGAGTTACACTTTGGTATAGTTAGTATCTCTGTTTGTTTGGCTCTGGTTTTATGAGTATGTGAGGTGTTTTCCTGAGAATTATTTTTGAGGTGTTGTACCAAAATGTTTTTGGCATAGATTTTCTGTATGGTTGGAACGTCAAATTGTTTAAAAATTTCTGTTGTTGACGTCCTTATAGGAACCTTTAGTATGGTCTTTATGATGCAATTCTGAGTTACCTTCAGCTGTTTTATATGTTTTGATACTGCTGAGCCCCATCCTATTATTCCATATTCCAATTTGGAGTGGCATAAAGCATAGTAAACTCTCTTTAAATCCCTAGCTGACAAAATGTTCCGTAATTTTTTGAAGAAGTAGATGAGGCTAGTTAACTTTTTTGAAGTTCGATCAATGTGTGAATCCCAGTGTAGTTTATCGTCAATTTCAATACCAAGATATTTTATGCTTTTGGTTTGAGTTATAATCGAGCAGGAACATTGAGGAAATTTTTTTTGACATTCATGTAGTTTGAGTATATGCTCATTCATTGGTTGTCCTCTTTTGTTTTTGGAGAAAATTAAATATTTGGTTTTATTCACATTTAATGTAAGGGAGTTTGCTTTAAGCCAGTTTTGAAGAACAGTTAGGCCATGTTCAGCCTCCTTATATGTGCTTGTCCAATCTTGTTCATGGAATAAAATTACAGTGTCATCTGCAAAGCTCATTATGTTTCCTTTGATGGGAAGATTCATAAGGTCATTTATGTAAATTAGAAATAGTATAGGTCCTAATACGCTTCCCTGGGGGACACCGTACTTAATTGGTAGAGTTTTGCTCCTTCTTTTACCAATTTGTACAAATTGTTCTCTTCCCGTTAAGTAACTTCTAAGTAGGTTTAGGGTTGTTTCGGTTATTCCATTTTTTTTTAGTTTTAAATACAGTATTTCGTGGTCAATGGTATCGAAAGCTTTTTGAAGATCAATGAAAACTGCTAGGCATTTTTTGCCTTCATCCAATTTTCTAATAATTGTATTTGTTACATTAGCTATAGCGTCACCAGTACCCAGGTTTTCCCTAAAACCATACTGCGTAGATGATAATATTTTATTAGAATCCAAAAATGTAAGCATTTGTTTTTTTATAACTTTTTCTAATATTTTTGATAGTGTAGTTAAAATACTAATTGGTCGATAGTTTGATACATCATTTTTGGGACCGTTTTTATATATTGGAATGATCGTAGCAATTTTAAGACAAGCAGGAAAAATACCATTTGATATTGACAGATTTATAAGATACGTCAGTGGGTGGATTAACTCATTTTGTAGATATTTAATTGATTTGCTTGATATCAGTTCATTTCCCGATGAAGTATTTATATTTAGGGAGGCTATAATATTTCTTATTTCATCACTTGTTATCTTGACAATATTGAGGCTGTTTTCTTGATTTACATCGTCAATCCTCACTGTATTTTCGATAGTACTAATTGAATTTTGTTTAATTTTATTTGCTAAGTTTGAGCCTATATTGCAAAAATAGTTGTTTATAAAGTCAAGAAGTTTGTCCGGGTGTTCTGTAAAAGATGTGGGAATCTCATCAATGTTTAATTCCTTAATGCTATTGTCATTATGTGAGGCTTTAGCATTAGTTATTTCATTTATGATCTGCCAGAGTTTACGTGAATCATTATGACATTCATCAATCTTGTTTTTATAGAATGTTTCTTTAGCATAACGTATTACATTTTTACATGTATTACGATATCTTTTGTAGAATCGAAGTGTTAGGATATCATAAGGGTTGTTTTTGACTTTTTTGTGCAGTTCATCTCTTTTTCTGATTGAGTTTATAATATTCTGACTAATCCAAGGTTTAATGTGTAAATTTTTATGAGATAACTTTTTTTCTATGGTTTTGGTGTTTGATAGGATAATGTTCTGTAAAACTTCTATAAAATAACTCCAAGCAGTATCAGTATCATCTTTTTCCAGAAGGCTTGTCCAGTCATTCACTGTTAACTCGCATTTGACGTTTTCCCAATTTGTTTCAGATTTCGTTAGGAGTGATTTCTTTTTTTGGTTTACATATGTATTTTTTTTTGTAATTGATAGAATTATTGTATAATGGTCTGTCAGTGTGGTAGTACAAATAATGGCTTGAGTTTTTCTATTAGTTTTACAAAAGATATGATCAATGCAAGTTTTGCTTTCATTATATACACGTGTTGGTTCATCAATTAGGCTTTTAAATCCATGGTATGCTAGTGTTTGCATATAATCAAATTTTTTTGGATGGCCATTTTCAAGAATATCAATATTTATATCACCGATGATAAATACATCTTTAGTTCTTTTTAGTAGACTTAGTTGATTAGATAAGGAGTTGAGGAATGGTTCTAGATTTTGTGTAGAAGGAGATCTATAAATTGCGAGTATTGTTGTGTCATTACCGATTGATATACTTAGACAGTTTGCATTATTGATACAGATCTCTCTGACATCAGCTTCTATATCTTCTTTAATATATACGATGACACCATCATTTTTTGTGTTGTTCATTATTGTAGAGTAAGGGACATAATTCCCAATTTGTAGGGGGTAGTATTTATCAGTTAGCCAACATTCAGTAAGAATAATAATATCCCATTTTAAATTTAAGCTTTTCATCAATATTTGTAGTTCATCAAAGTTTTTATTGATACTTCTAATATTCTGGTGCATTATGTTAAAATTATTGTTTATGGATGATATGTTTGGTATGTTTATTGTTAGTGCGTTATTCATTTTCTCAATTTAAATTATTAAGTGGATTAAGTAATGTTGTTCATATTATTCACTAAATTATTTTCACCATATCATCAAGGTGCTTAATGTAGATAATTTTATCATCTTGTTTTTTGCGTATCATAACTTTACCCTGTTTGTACCATACATATTGGTAATTTTTTTCTTTTGATAATTGTTTTGTTTTCCATAGGATTTCTTTATGATACGGGCTTAATTCTTCCCCGATGAAGATTCGAGATGTCGCCAGATCCTTGATTTCATTATAATTTATTTCCTTTTTCTTATCAAGGAGGGAATCTCTTTTTCTTTTATCGGAAAAGGTCACAAGAAGTTTAGGAGGGGCTTCATTTCGTCTGTCTGAGACTCTCGTGACGTCAGTTATATCAGTGTGTAAGAGGTGGATTCCTGCTGCGGCAGCAACTTTTTTAACAATTTCCACAGGTTGTTCGCGGTTTTGTTGTGGAATTCCTGCTATTTCCAAACTATTAGATTTTGATAACGTTTCCAAATCAGAAAGTCGGATTTCAAGTTTTTTAATAATCATATTTTTTTCCATTTGGTCTTTTTTTATATTTTCAAAATCTGTTTGAATCGCTCGATTTAAATTATTTGAGACCTCAATTTTTTTTAACATCTCATCGTATTGAGCACTGATAAAATCAATACTTTTTGTAGTTTCTGTAGTTTGTAAATCAATTTTTGTAAATATATCTTTTTTCAGGGTTTCAAATTTTTTATCAATGTATTCAATAATCTTATCCATGTTCAATTTATCTTCCGAAATTATTGGGGTTTTGCTACGTGTGCTAGACATCACTATTTTAGTAAGTTCACAAATGCCCCTCTTTAATTATGCTTGATGAAAAATTGATGGTGGCAATCACTATTTAATATTTGTTTTATTGCATAGACAAAGTCACTCAACTTGACATTTAATATTTTTTTACTTTAATTAGTTTTTGCGCAAAAATCACTCACACTTTGAAATCTTAACTAAAACTTTTGATCCCACAAAACGTAGAAGGTTTAAACTTTAATTTAAATCTATTTATTGTGGCTTTAAACAACTCCTATTAATTTTTCGGCTAGTTTATAAGGGACGCGGAAATTTCAGATCTTAGCACTACAGTTAACCATAGACTAACTTGTAAGAAGAAGTAAGAATGAATTATTTTGATAAATATTAGGTATTATGCTTAGGGTGTGTGAAAAGTATAAAGCGGTAATATTCAAATAAAAACTTGTAGTGAAAGTATTATTTATGGAGATATATAATTTTTTTTTAGAGAGAGCTAAAGAAACGTGAGTTACAGTCAAAGGAGGAAAATTATAATAAAAATAGTGAATACTGATATAAACAATTTTCACACTGATATTGTTGCTACATGAAAGAACTCCTAAAAAGAGTAAGAATGCATTATTTTCAATTAAAACATTATTATTTTTAAAGACAAAGAAAATTGGTAAGTTAATTTAAAATGTTGATTCACTGATTTTTAAAATAACTTCAAAGGGATGTTGCCTCGTTTCCCTTGAAAATACTAAAAAAAACACAAAGCGGTTGGAGACGGCATGACGCGTCCAGCTGCCACAAAGGGCGCTTCACAACTTCTTAGGGTATTGTTTTTTAGGCAATGTCACGAAGGTGGATTTTAGCCAATCTTGGGGTATATTCCCTGTGTCGTATATAGAATTAAATAACCTCAACAGATAGTCAACATTCACCAAACCATCTAAGCGCCCCTTTCTGAATCTTGCTCGTTACGCTTACGTCAGCCTTGCACTCTTTGCGGATCTCCACATTCCTCACACGATCAAACATGGTTTTACCACACATACGCCTCAGAGATATCATTTCAACAGCATTCAGTCTAATTTCATCCTTTCTTTGCCAGTTCCATGCCTCACTTCCATGCATCAGGGTAGGTACCAGCACTCCATTGTGGACTGCTAACTTTGCTTCTTTGGAAAATTTATTTTTGGTCCCTTCGTTTTTTAGCGACTTCTGATGAACGTATTACTAAAATCTCAAATGTTTGCAGAGGGATTCCCACAGACGTAAGTGTAATATATATATGATAAAATGTGCGATTCTGGCCTCGGCCCGCAGATTCCGAACGCCTGCCTGGAATAATCAATATAATAATGACTACTATAAATAGCTTAAACATTTCGAGAAATACGTAAATGGTATTTGGTTAATTTAAAGTATTAGAAACCGTAACATTGATCATCCTCGTTATCTGCGTTATTCTTGCTACTACTCGGAAGTTACTCGATTCGTAATAATGCTTTTATTTCGGGCAACGTCGGTATGATTCGTGGATCGAAAATGCGTGTCAAATTATCCCAACGTGACTGAGGTCGGGTATGTCATACCCGAGAAGTTTTAAAACGCAGATTTCTTATGTTATTGTTGCCATGCAAATCCCGTCGTAACTGTAGCTGGATGTAAAGGAGTGGGGGCGAGGTGCAGTGTTGAGTTTAGTGTCGCGCTTGCACCAATGGATGGGGTCCGTCACATAGGGTTATTTGATTTATATTTAGACTTAGTTATTTTTTTATATTTATATAATAAGGAGGATATATGATGCAAATGCGAATGGTAGCAGAAGTCGGGGACGCCCGAGGAAGACATGGCACGATCAAGTGAATCAGATACTCGAGTCGGACCATGTCAAGAGTCAGAATAATAGAAGAGTATGTATGAGACGATGTATGAATGTGAATGAGGCAAGAATCCAAGACCGAGTTGTTTGGCGGTCCATCCTCTCTGCCTACCCCTGCGGGGAAACGGTGTTATGGTTAGTTAGTTAGTTATATAATTAGAATAAACTATAGCAATGTACAAATTTTTTTTAATATAATCATTAGTTTTGTATACACTTTTGTATTTATATTCCTTTCTTACAAATTTAATTTACTTATTCCTTATTATGCTGTCTCAGTAGAGGTAAAGTCATAAGGAGGAAATTGTTTTTATTTTAGCTATATTTATGTTTTTATAATACTTATGTACAAACTGATTAAATGTAAACTGTCAATTTCCCGAAAAAAAATAATAATGAACAATAAAACCACGAAAAATGTAGAAGAAAAAATATTTTAAAAAATGTCTTTCAATCTCAAAATTTCGTATTTTATATACACAATATTTAATAACCAATTAATAGTACGAAAAATCGGGATTAAAGTTTCGGGTATCTCCTACCCGCCTAACAGCTGGTGTAACAATTTCTCACCTCATTCATATTAAAACACGTTGCTTTTTGCAATAGACAAAAGAATAATCTTTTATTGTTCTTGAAATTTATTTGAAATGTTACACATTGTTTCAATATAGATGGCGCCACTAAACACATTTGATAATTTTGTTACCATTATTCTAATACTCCCACTTAACAAAATAAATGTGAATTTTTAAACAGAATACCTAGATATTGTTTTATTTAACTTTAATTCCCAGCATGTGCATGAACTTATAATGCTTAGTTGACAAAAGACCCTTGGTTAACAAGTCAGCGGGCATTTCCTGAATTGAAATGTATTCAATATTATTATTATTATTATTTTTTTTTTATTAAATATCAAAATAATATACAAAAAATCAAAAAGTCCCAATAAACTACTTTAAAGTAGTTTGTCATTGGGTGCTTTTAACTTAAACAGATTATATCAAATGTATACATTCATATCATGAGAGGTGTAATACAATAAAAATAAAAACAAAAAACAATTAAAGCGTATGCAGTTAGAAATAGTTTGTATTAGAGTTTAGTACAAACTATTTCTTTCAGCTAGCCAATTTTTCAACAAAAATTTTCTTTTTATATTTGTACATTTTTTGATTTCTGCAGGTAACATATTTAAACAATTTGGTATCATGTAGTCTAGCGTTCTTTTTCCATATTTGTTTACATGCTTTGGTACGATTAGTCCTTCATTTAATGTAAAACGAGTATTGTAAGTGTGTTCCAGTCTATTTATGTACATAGGGCTATTTATGTGCTGAAAAATTATTTTATACCACATAATTGCTCTTACCGAGAGGATTTTCAGATTTTGATAAAGGTATGGAACATTATGCCTTTGTTCATATAAACTTTTATGAGCTAATAATTTAACAAGAGAATTTTGAACTGATTGAACATGATTTATATTTGTTTTAGAGGAAAATCCCCAAGCTGTAATTCCATACCTTATGATAGATTCAGCTAGTGATAAATAAATTATTCGAAGTGTGCATATTGGAACATAAAATTTTAATTTATATAATCTACTAATAATAGATCTCAGTCGTTCACAGACTTTATTTATCTGTAAATCCCATTTGAAAAAACAATCAATAATAACACCTAAATAAACATATTTTTTAACCAGTTCAATATTTTCACATGTACACAACGCAGGGATACCAACATGTAGGCAATCTGAATTGTGTGTTTTAATTTCGGGTATAATAGTATTTACCTTGGCATTTGGTGATCTAATGTGTATCAATTTAGTTTTTTTTGCATTTATGATTAGGCCAGAGTCGTGAGACCATTTTAAAAGTTCAATGTAATCTTTTTGTAAAAGTTCAATACATAATTGCAAATCACTGCAAGAAAACACCAATGCAGTATCATCCGCGTACACAAAGTGTTTTACATGTTTAAAAATAAATTTAATAAAAGATACATAAATTATATATAAAATAGGACCTAATATGGAACCTTGAGGAACACCTGCTAAGATTTTTCTTTTTTTACTTAATGTGTTCAAAAGCTTTATTTGCATGCACCTGTTGTTCAAATAATTTTCAAATAGTTTTAGAAGTTTCCCTCTTATTACTATGATTTCTAGTATTTTCAACAATTTTTTATGGTTAATAGTGTCAAATGCCTTGGAATAATCTATAAATAAGACTAATACATGATGTTTATTATTTAAATTATTATTTATCAAGCTGGCAAACTTTTGAAGTAGCACTTCAGTGCCCTTTTTTTTGGAATCCATATTGGTTAGTATCAATAATAGAAAAATCTTCCAAATATTTTATTAATTTAATTTGAATGTATTTTTCAAGAATGTTTTCGAGTGATGGCAAAATACTGATTGGTCTATAATTACCCAAAATGGTGTGATCACCTCCTTTATAAATGGGTCTGATAATACTACATTTTAAATCATCTGGAATTTTTGCTTCAAATAAGATTCTGTTTACAAAATGGGTTATAATTGGACCTAATGTTAATATATGTTTTTTAATATCGCTCATTCTGATATTATCGATTCCAGGAGAAGAGCTTTTAAGTTGTTTCACAATGTTTTCTATATCAGCAATTTTAGCCCTAGGTAGGTACATGCTTTGAGGCATCTCCTCTGGTTCAAACCCAGTTGTCCTGTGATTACATTTATGTAACATATTGCAAACATTGTCAGAGAAATAATCAACAAAGTCATTTGTTACGCTTTCTTCGGTCCGATCTTTCATCAAATATTTGGATGCAACTTGGTCACAATCATTTTTACATTTCTTTCCTAAAATTTGATTACATTCGTCCCATGTTTTTTTTGAGTCTTGAAATATATTTTTGAATTTATCATTATAGTATGAGGTTTTTAATTTTATTAACAATTTATTTAAAATATTTCGAAAACACTTATATTCTTTTTCATAGTATTTGTTCGTTGGAGCATTTCTCCAACGATTGTATAATCTTTTTTTAATTTTATAAAGTGCATCAGTAGATATCCATTCATTTATGGCATGCGGTCGGTTTTTTGATTTTTTGCTTATTTCAATTGTGCTTTTTTTATACAAGTCATCAAAATAATTTTTAATTTTCAAATAAATAACAGAACATTCGGTTTCCTTTAGAAGCGATTTCCAATCATAATTACAAATATGTTTATCAACCAGTTTTTGCGAAAGAATTTTAACTTTATTATAATCATTTGAGTTTAAATTATCTACCGAGTTTTAGCGTATACTTATAGCTGTTGTGTTGTGATCGGCAATGTTATAGTCACATACACATGCGAAGATTGTACTGGTTAATCCAGCGGGCAGTTTACCGCTTATTCGCACGTAGAAATGATCGATACATGAACTATTTATTTTCTGTTTAACAATTACTTCCCTAGTGACGCCATCTATACATTTTTTCAAATAGTTATTTGTAAGAATATTTTCATAATTTATTATGATAGGATCATTTTTGTTTAATAAATTTAATTTATGTCGCCGAAAAATATTACACTTTCATTTGATTTAATATTGTTTTCAAACACAGAGGATATTTCTGACGAAAATGATAGCTTATTTAGATTCGGAGGTCGGTATATTGCTAAGACATTTAAAGTGCTCTTATTTGGAAGTGTCAGTATTCCAAAAACGTTCTCAAAAAATTTGGTGTCCAGAAATATTTGCGAAAAGGAAAGGTTATTCTTTATATATAACAAGATGCCTCCACCGGATTTTTGTTTTCTACAATAGTGATACGAATTGTATCCGGGAATATCATAAAGATTAACAAGTTCCGAACGAATTGCCGTTTCGCTAAGCATGAGTACGTCAACGTGATTTAAACAGTCTTTAAAATAAACATGAAATAGGTCGAAATATTTACATATTGACCTAATGTTTAGTTGAACAAAATTAAGTTTACTTGTATCACATTTCCTTGAATCTTGCTTTTGAAACCATTCACGCAGGTTATTTACTTTACAAAAATTAATATCATTGTCATCATCTATGAAACTAAAAGACATAATGATTTAAATAAAATATTTCCAAAACATTCATGGTTAGATTATAGTATTGTTCAGTATAAGGTAGGTTTAATAATTTGCATCAGTAAATACATACTGTACATTTTCTACATGAAATATATTTGTTTCGTTCATTGAATTTTAATTGATAACTAATTGATAATTAATTGATAACATGATAATTAATGGATAACAATAATTTATTTATTTCATTCTCCATTTGGTAACGATTTGTAAGTAAGATAGTGTGCGTGAGTTTACGCCGCTAAAACAAGTATTGAAACAGTAGTGCAGATTTAAATGGGAATATTGGTATTGCGGTGTATATAAACTATTATACTCTTTATATAAAATATAATAAAATATATCACTTATAACATTCCGTATAAAAGTAAAAAGTTGAAATACAATATTTATTAATAGATAATTTAGATGCAAGGCAATGGACATAATAGTATATGTAGAGTAGGTGTATAGAACGTATTTAAATAGTGTAGGCCTATAAACATGAAAAGCAATGTAGTTGAATATTTAAAATAAAAATGTTTTCCGTAAACTTTTAACTGTGAATCAGCATGTGACTCGTCAGAAAAGAAAATTATTAGATTCACTCGTAACGTGACAAAGGTTTTCTTTCACTGTGAGTCAGCATGTGTCTTATCAGAGAGCCCTTCCGAGAAAATGAGAAGTTGCACTCGGAACATGAAAAAGGTTTTTTTCCACTGTGAGTAAACATATGGCTCTTCAAAGTGCCCCTTCGAGAACATAAATAGTTGCACTCGGAACATGAAAAAGGTTTTTCTTCACTGTGAGTAAGCATATGGCTCTTCAAAGTGCCCCTTTGAGAACATGAATAATTGCACTCAGAACAAGAAAAAGGTTTTTCTCTACTGTGAGTCAGCATGTGCCTCGTTAGATGGCTTTTTTGAGAATATGAATAGTTGCACTCGGAACATGAAAAGGGTTTTTTTCCACTGTGTGTCAGCATGTGCCTCGTAAGATGGCTTTTTCTAGAATATGAATAGTTGCACTCAGCACATGAAAAAGGTTTTTCTCCACTGTGAGTGAACATATGGCTCTTCAAAGTGCCCCTTCGAGAACATGAATAGTTGCACTCGGAACATGAAAAAGGTTTTTCTCCACTGTGAGTAAGCATATGGCTCTTCAAAGTGCCCCTTTGAGAACATGAATAATTGCACTCAGAACATGAAAAAGGTTTATCTCCACTGTGAGTCAGCATGTGACGCGTAAGATTGCCCCTTTGAGAACATGAATAATTGCACTCAGAACATGAAAAAGGTTTTTTTCCACTGTGTGTCAGCATGTGCATCGTAAGATGGCTTTTTCTAGAATATGAATAGTTGCACTCAGCACATGAAAAAGCTTTTTCTCCACTGTGAGTCAGCATGTGACTCGTCAGATCGCCCCTTCGAGAACATGAATAATTGCACTCGGAACATGAAAAAGGTTTTTCTCCACTGTGAGTAAACATATGGCTCTTCAAAGTGCCCCTTCGAGAACATGAATAATTGCACTCAGCACATGAAAAAGCTTTTTCTCCACTGTGAGTCAGCATGTGTTTCGTCATATAGCCCCTTTGAGAACATGAATAATTGCACTCAGAACATGTAAATGGTTTTTCTCCACTGTGAGTCAGCATGTGACTCGTCAGATCGCCCCTTCGAGAACATGAATAATTGCACTCAGAACATGAAAAAGGTTTTTCTCCACTGTGAGTAAACATATGGCTCTTCAAAGTGCCCCTTCGAGAACATGAATAATTGCACTCGGAACATGAAAAAGGTTTTTCTCCACTGTGAGTAAGCATATGGCTCTTCAAAGTGCCCCTTCGAGAACATGAATAATTGCACTCAGAACATGAAAAAGGTTTTTCTCCACTGTGAGTCAGCATGTGTTTCGTCAGATTTCCCCTTCGAGAACATGAATAATTGCACTCAGAACATGAAAAAGGTTTTTCTCCACTGTGAGTAAGCATATGGCTCTTCAAAGTGCCCCTTCGAGAACATGAATAATTGCACTCAGAACATGAAAAAGGTTTTTCTCCACTGTGAGTCAGCATGTGTTTTGTCAGATTTCCCCTTCGAGAACATGAATAATTGCACTCGGAACATGAAAAAGGTTTTTCTCCACTGTGAGTAAACATATGGCTCTTCAAAGTGCCCCTTCGAGAACATGAATAATTGCACTCGGAACATGAAAAAGGTTTTTCTTCACTATGATTAAGAATATGGCTCTTCAAAGTGCCCCTTCGAGAACATGAATAATTGCACTCAGAACATGAAAAAGGTTTTTCTCCAATTTGAGTCAGCATGTGACTCGTCAGATTGCTCTTTCGAGAACATGAATAGTTGCACTCGGAACATGCAAAAGGTTTTTCTCCACTGTGATTCAGCATGTGCCACGTAAGATGGCTTTTTCGAGAATATGAACAGTTGCACTCAGCACATGAAAAAGGTTTTTCTCCACTGTGAGTAAGCATATGTCTCTTCAAAGTGCCCCTTTGAGAACATGAATAATTGCACTCAGAACATGAAAAAGGTTTTTCTCCACTGTGAGTCAGCATGTGCCTCGTAAGATGGCTTTTTCTAGAATATGAATAGTTGCACTCAGCACATGAAAAAGCTTTTTCTCCACTGTGAGTCAGCATGTGCCTCGTAAGATGGCTTTTTCTAGAATATGAATAGTTGCACTCAGCACATGAAAAAGCTTTTTCTCCACTGTGAGTCAGCATATGTTTCGTCATATAGCCCCTTTGAGAACATGAATATTTGCACTCAGAACCTGAAAAAGGTTTTTCTACACTGTGAGTCAGCATGTGACTCGCCAGATTGCCCTTTCGAGAATATGAATAGTTGCACTTGGAACATGAAAAAGGTTTTTTCCCTGTATGGGTGCTTAAGTGCCTTTTGAAATTCGACTTATCAAAATTGGAATAGGTGCAATGAGGACAAAATAATTGTTTTTCCATAGGATGCGTCTTCAGATCTGTAGAAAAAAATAACGAAATACGATTATAAAGGCTCAGTACGACTTAATATCAATACTAAGGATAAGAAAGCACAGAAAATTGATTAAATTTATAAAAAATAAGGCAGAAATTATAAAGAAGAAGGAATTATTTTTACCGGACTGGTCAATGCTTTCAAAGCGTTCTAAGCATTCCTTTTTTACATCCTGCAGGTCTATATCAATTTCCACACAAGAGAATCCCCCATCATTATCTTCTCGGCGTCCGAGTTCCGCCTTGACCGTTATAGTCTCCTCATTAATGCAAGCTATAATACAACATGTTCGTACATTGACAATTTTTTTTTTTTGGTACACTAATGTTTAAGACAAGATTTTTAATGCAGAGCACAAAGGGTAACAATTATTTTTATAAGCAATAATTATTAGCCTGAACACTCATCCACATTGAAAAATCTCCTGATAAAAGATACATGACGCCAACAGGACTTGAACCCGTGTCCAAACCGTACCAAAAAAAAAAAATAATATTTGACAAGTTCAAGTATCTTCACCAAAAAATGTAGACAATTTGTCTCGACGCCATCTAGTGAGAGAGTTAGCACTTACAATGCCTTTCTCATGTAAAATAAAGTTGGTTGTTTTCAGGTGAAAAAATGTAATAAGCAGTAATTGTTGAATGAAACACTAGTATATATTGAATTATTTCGCGGATAAGAGATAAGCCGCCATAGCTCAATGGTCAGAGCTGTCGACCGGAAATCGAAAGGACACGGGTTCAAGTCCCGTTTGCGTCATGAATCTTTTATTAGGAGATTTTTCAATGTGGATGAGTGTTTCAGGCTAATAATTATTGCTTATAAAAATAATTGACAATTGATGTTAAACAAAAAAAAAATTACATCAAATATTTTCGATAAAAAAAATCGTTGATTAACCCTGCAGAAGTGAGAATTAGGAGAAGAGAGTTCAAGGTTAATTGAAGAGAATTAATAAGAATGACCCGGATGTCCGCTTCAGGAAGGAAAAGGTATTTGTTCTTAAGCACCTTCAGCGTGGAGTCATTTTAAGTCAACGAAATGATGTGTTCTTCCATCAATTTGTATTTTTAACGTATGAGTATAAAGTGGACAACTTGATAAATCAAGCATTTATTGTGAGCATTAGCGGCTTCTGTGATTGTAGGGTATGGCTCTCGACTAGTAATCTGGAGGTCCCGGGATAAAATTCCAGCGGACGCAAGTAAATTTTATTTGATGGCTTCATGATATCTCACAATTTATTTTTGTAGCGCGTTCCAGCGTGGGAGATACTTTCGGTATCGCCTTGGTGTAATATAAATTCACAATTTAAACATTGATTGAAATTACGACATCTGAATAGCCAGGACTTCACACCTATCACCTCCCCATCTTCATCCCCTCCTTTCTACCAGCCTTACAACATACACCAATTAAACCAAGAGGTTCAGAGCAGTTAGGACTCATTTGGGGAATTCACAAAAACTAAATAAAAATTACTAACTTTGACTAATGTTGTAGTTTGGCTGTTCTGGTAAAGATATATATCATGATAAAAATTGAAAATGACTACGGCAAAAGAGGACCGCGTGAACAAGCATATTATGTTCTGTCGCCATGGCAATCCAAAATGGACTTGGATTAATAATAAATTATTTATTTTACGTATGTAATGCAACTAACTGGCTGTCTGAGTACTCTCCGCACATTCCTTCTTTACATCTGGGAGGTCGAAATCCATAAACGTGTTCGGCATTACACATCCGCCTCCTTCCTGGGGCCCTGGTTCCGTCTTGACGGAAACAGTTTCTTGGTTTTCTAGATCCATGGCACTGCTGTGGTAGGGTTTGGTAATTGGTACAAGCCCAAACAAATAAATATGTACCTGAAACAGAACATAGTTGTAACGGAACCCTCTTTTGAATGAGCTTAATATTTTTTGGTTGAAATATTCTGTCAAAACAATGATATCTAATGCGATACTCATATTTGGAAATAGGGATATACATATTGTGACTATCTTGACCTTGAAGTTGACATTTGAAATCTGTTGAAAGATTTGTCGTTAATCGTCTGATAAGTTAATATAACTATAACTATAAGTAAAGTTAAGCGGGTAAAACTTTTGTTAAGTCCGCTAATCCGCTCTTAATAAAATATTTGTCACTAAAAACTAAAATATTTCCAAAACACTTTATTAAAATAAGCAGACGTCTAATTGACAGTTTGAACGTTACGCAAACAAAACGCCAATAGATTTCCTAACTTAGGTGTACCGATAAGGGCCACTACCGAAATGATTAGAGTAATTATTAAAAGCATTAGAACTTACTTATAAATATCACAAGTATGGGAATATAAATTGAACTTCGTGGGTTAATCAGTGTAAGGGATAAAATGTAGAATTAGAGATTAAAAACCGGGTGATACGACTGGCGATGACAAAAGGATGAATCAACAAATTAGGTTAGTTTTACAAAGACAATAATGAAGTCATAGACAAGTTAATAAAACTCCATGGTTGGTGGAAATCGACTGACGTTTATTTAGTTTATAGATATATCATAGATGGAGCTAGTCACACATATTAATTTTGTTATATAATTCTAACACCCTCTCGTAACAAAATAAACTAAATACCATTCTAACAAAACAATATTATGAAAATGGATTTAAATTTCCGATATGCCCATTGAACTTAAAAATTTTTGATGTTTATTCGAACAAAGACTTTTTGTTAACAAGTCAGCTGGCATATTGGAAGTCGACACATATTCAAGCTCAACTTTATTATCAAATACACATTCTCTGACAAAGTGATGTCGTGCATCAATGTGCTTGGTGCGTTTATGAAACAGTGGATTAACAGACAAATTAATAGAACTTTGACTGTCACTATATAAACATACCGGTGTATTTTTATGTATTTCTATCATATCAGATAATAAGTTATTTAAGTAAATAGCCTCTTTGCAAGCTTCGGATAGAGCCATATATTCTGCTTCAGTACTAGACAAGGCAACTGTTCTTTGCTTTCTAGATTCATAAGATATAACACATCCTGACATTATGAAGCAGAACCCAGTATATGACCTTCTATCTAAGGTACATGATGCCCAATCAGCATCTACAAAACCATGTAAAGAATAATCACTTTTCTTATAAACTAAAGCATAGCTTTTGGTTTTTTGTAGATATTTTAACAATCTTTTTAAATGTTTCCAATGAGTTTCATTATAACAGCTATTATACTGACTTAGGTAACTTACGCTGTAAGCAATGTCTGGTCTTGTCAACACAGATAAGTACATAAGACTCCCTATTAACTGTTGGTATGGATATTTTATAATATCATCACTTTTATTTACATCTTTCTCTAACTTTAAATTAACTTCCATAGGGGTCTTTGAAGTATGACAATCTGACATATTGAACTTATTTAAAATATTGTTTACAAAAAGCTCTTGATCAACAGTAATACAATCTTTTTGAGCATTCACTCTCATTCCTAGACACTGTTTAATCTCACCTAAATCTTTTATCTTAAATTTATCGATAAGTTCATTCTTTAACTGTTCATAATAACTTTCTGAATTATAGAATACAAAGAAATCATCCACAAATAATGCAACAAATATTTTAACATTATTATTACTTTTTATGAAAAGACAAGGTTTAGATTTGGATTTTTTATATCCTAAGTTCAATAAACATTCTTCTACTCTAATATACCAACTCCTAGCAGACTGTTTGAGACCATAAATGGCTCTTTTTAATTTCAATACTTTATTTTTACAATCAACAAAATGAGAGTATTCTGGTATTTCTGTAAAAACATTTTCCTTAAGAAAACCATTTAAGAATGCTGTTGGTACATCAAGGTGGTTCATATTGAGATCAAGTTGTACACTCAAGGCAAACAATAATCTAAGAGTGGAATATCTTAACACTGGTGAGAAGGTTTCGGTAAAATCTATACCCTTCTTCTGAGAAAAACCTTTTGCAACAAGTCTTGCTCTGAAACGCACTTCACCATCACTGTTATATTTCTTTTTAAGAACCCACTTATTTTTTACCACTGTGCCGTCCTTTGGCCTGTCCACTAGCTCCCAAGTGTCATTATCACTAAAGAATTTTAACTCCTCCTTTATTGCGATTTGCCATTGCACTTTCTCGGGTCCAGTTATAGCCTCAGCAAGAGAAATCTGTCCACTTGACACGTCTTCTATACACATGTTCGTGTAACCGTAATAGTCTGGTTTACGTTTAGCTCGTTTTTCTGGAACAACATTTGCATCCGCGGGAACAACATTTGTGTCAGCCGGGGTCAAAGTCTCATAAAGACTGTCATCTGACTCACTTGTCGATTCAGCAGGAACATATGTAACATCATTCACATCATCTTCTTCGATATATGTGCTATTCAACTGACTGTCTCCTGTGTAATCTGGTTGCTGTTTTTCTTCTACGAAAATAGTTGTTGATGAACTGTCATTAATATTTTCCATCACTACAACATCTCTGCTGGTCATAATACGATTGGTCTTCGGGTTTTAAAGCCTGTAACCCTTAATGTTCTCTGGGTAACCAATCAGGATATGTTCTTCAGCCTTTCTGTCCCATTTAGTCCTCTTTGCTTTCGGAACGTGGACCATCACAGGACTGCCAAATATCCGAATATGGCCGAGATCTGGTTTTTTACCACTCTATAGCTCATAAGGTGTTTTTTGTAATCCTGATGCCAAAGTTCTGTTTCGTAAGTAGACTGCAGTATTCACTGCTTCAGCCCAAAACTTCTTATGCAAATTAGCCTCAAACAAAAGACACCGAGCTCTCTCCACCACTGTTCTGTTTAGTCTTTCGCACAGGCCATTCTGTTCCGGTGTATGGGGGTTCGTCATTTGATGCACAATACCATTTTTATTCAAAAAATTATCAAATTCTAACGAACAAAACTCCCCACCATTGTCTGTTCTCAATACTTTGAGTTTTCTGCCTGTCTGTGTTTCAACAAGAGCTATAAACTCTTTGAAATACTTAAACACCTGATTTTTGGTGTTAAGTAAATACACAAATGCCATTCTAGTATAGTCATCTACAAAAAGCAGAAAGTACTTGGCTTGTCCAATTGAAATTTGTTCCATGGGTCCACAGACATCGGCATGAACAAGTTCTAGCACATTTTCACACCTTGACCCTTTGTGTGAAAATGGCATTCTCGACTGCTTCCCTTCACAACATGTGATGCAGTTGGACTTATCAAAGTCAGCCTTATCCGGGTATAAAATTCCCTCCACAGCACCATCATTCATAGCATTCAAAGTTTTACTGTTAATGTGTCCCAACCGTCGATGCCATATTTCACTTGTCACATTTGTCGCTGAGCACGCAAACAAATTTTCTGACTTAATATTCAATCTATACACTCCATTTACTAGATTTGCTATTCCTACCAGCACATTCTGTCGATTGCGTATATAGCAAACTTCCGATTCAAAGTTAACCTTGTTTCCACTTTGAATCAGCTGACTTACTGATAACAAATTAGTTGACAGGTTAGGCACACATAAAACATGTTTAACAGGGATATCAAACTCCAAATTGTCCACTACGGTCGTAATCATCGTGTTTCCTGAGCATATAACTGGTATTTTGTTTTGATTTGCAACTACTATTTCTTTTACTTTGTGTCTGTACGACACATTTTGTAAACAATTCTTATCAGTAATCATGTGTGAACTTGCACCCGAATCTACGTACCAATCGGAATTTTCGAATGTTCCATTCAAAAATATCGCACTAAATGCATTACTTTCACTTTTATGCTGTGAATTATTATGGCACTTATTCATATAATGTGTTTCTTACATTTATAACAGCGGATTGTTTTGTCAGAATTCAAAGATGGCGGCGGTGATTCTTTCGATTTTGACGTATAAGCAGGGTTGCCATTTTTCTTGCTATTTCGGAGCTGCCAACCTTTTGACAAAAAAGCACTATTTGTTCCAGAGCTGCCAACTTCCGAACTCATGTCCAACAATTTCGACTTTATAACATCCGTGCTGATGTGCAATCCACTATGCTCTATGGCCATTACTAAAGGAGCAAACCTGTCTGTTAGCCCCGCCAGTAATAATGACCCGATCCACTCATCAGTGATCTGGAAGCCGGTACCTTTAAGTTTCTGTGCGGTATCAACCATTTGCGTTACATAGGCACCCATTGACTCGGAGTCTTCTAATCGAATAGATATTAGCTGACGAAGTAGACTGATGCGACGAGTGAAGCCACAATCATCATATAGGGCCTTCAAACGCTTCCATATATCTTGTACTGTTTGCTCATTTTTGATGTGAACATAAATTGAAGAATCAATCGTCATAATAAGTTTAGATTTTGCCTTTTTATCATCCAGACTTGTACAATCAGATGATTCTGGCTTGTGAATATCCACACCATCCAACATCAAAAAATGTTCAGCTGCAAACGCCCACTCATCATAATTTTCACGTCTCTTCAATTTAGGTACATTCACTATGTAACTTCCCGCCATGTTGAAATAAACGCACACCGAGAACGCGGTAACAGATTGTCGATCACAAAAAACAGTTATCATTGCGGCGATTTACACTGTTTTCATAGAGTATATGATATACTGGTCTCTGATTGTCCAACTAAATAGTATTTTATGCAGGAAAACTTTGATTTAACGCGAGTTATAGCTCTGGGTCCATAACCTAATAAAACTCCAAGGTTGGTGGAAATCGACTGACGTTTATTTAGTTTATAGATACATCATAGATGGAGCTAGGCACACATATTAATTTTGTTATATAATTCTAACACAAGTATTATGACATCAGCTGAATCACACTTAGCCCGCGCCACGCAACGTAACGCGGCGCAACGTTCTTGTCGGTGTTTACACTGGCCCACGTACGTGCGCGTCGCTTGTGACCACGTGACAAGGGGTCTCTGACTCTGGTGGTGCGCATGCGCGTCAGTTGATGCTGCTGCTTTACCTGCCAACCGAAAACTCATGTGGGTAGCAAAAGCTAAATAAGTACTAGATGTTTAAGATCACAATAGTATAGTTTTATGACGTTTCGTACGCTCAGACGACATATCAAATGACAGTGTGGGTCGACCTCTTTTCGTTTTTACTATTTCTGGTAAAGGTTTATAATTCTTAAACATAACGAGGCTTTCGAGCCATTCTTTATTATTTTATAAAAAGAAGTCATGGATTCTGTGACACTTCAACCATTTGGTTTTCAATTTAGAACAGAATGCAGCCATTTCATTAAAAAGTTCTTTTTGATTAAAGAGTTGACAATAAGTAAGTTCTAAGAGGTGTTTTTTCAGGAATTTTTCTTTTTCGTCAAATTTCTTAACTCCAGAATTCTTCAAAATCATGTATAATTCGAATCTCGTAAGAACCACGTCAGAAATTGTATCTAAAACAAAACACATTGATTATTAGACTACAACTGTTTTTTTATGAAAACTGATAGTCCTCACTTTCAAGTGCTATAATTTAAAAAATTGTGCATACTTGCAACTACTTATAATTAAATCTTGTAGCTAAGATACTAAACTATATAAAAACAATTAAAATATGACGGGATCTCGTCTATCTCGGAACTCTAAACTATATACCTCTATGTTTAATATATTTACAAGAAAATATTTCATTCAAATAGGTGTTTGTTTTAATTTAAATTTATGACATATAGTACGAGGATATCAATAACTACTATAATATAATTAAAGTACATACCATAAAACATCGTATCCATATTGAATTGGATCTGTACACTTGATAGATTTTGCTTTTTATAAACTTGAAAAGTATTGAAATTTACACGCTTTCGAAAACTGACACAGTCACCCGCACAAAGGTCAAGTTCAAACTGATCTCTTCCCGTCAGTATCGCGATTAGGGCGAAACGCTTTGGGGTAATTATGCAACACTTAATGAACTTCAAAACAAGCATACTTGCTTCATTGTAAAGAACATTTGATTTCCTGAATTTCAGCCAACGCGTTACATGAAGTCACCCCAATGTGCATCGGTACAAATTACCGTGTATTCCTAAAGCTAAAAGTTTAGACAATAATAGGCTGTGGTCGATTTTATCGAATGCTTTGGAGAAATCTGTATATATAGCATCCACTTGGATTCGTTTGTCCATTGATTTTGAAATATGTTCGGTGAATACTGCAAGATTGGATACAGTTGATTTTTTTTCATAAAGCCGTGTTGATTATCAGTTATAACAGACTTAACACAGTCATAGAGTTGCTCATGAACAATCTTTTCAAGAATCTTACTGAAGATAGGTAGTTTTGAAATTGGCCGATAGTTTTATTATCTTATTATATTATATTTCAGCGCCCTTGAGGTAATTTCTCACGAAAACGGCGCTATATAAATTAGCCAAATATTATTAAATATTACTATATCTTTTATGTTTTTTTATTATTATTTCATCTATGATTCATACTTGCATACTTATGTTTCTATAAAATAGTATTTTTTAGTTCTCTTATGTTATTTTTATTATTATTTGAGGCCAGTCAAATTGAAAAGTTTAGTTCAAATAATAATTTAGCACTTAATATAAAACAAAACCGGTAAAGTAAATAACAGCCAGATATTAGTTGTGCGATAGCCGCGTGGACCATCAACACATGGGTGAGGTTATAATTAGAATAATCTCGGCAGGTGTGTGCCGATGTGAATTAACGCTTAGATCACACACCAAACAGAAAGGTACTCGTAATGTAAACTTACGGTTTTCGGTGAGCGCTCGGTGGTGGAGGAATTCACATGCACCTGGAGAGGATTGCACATATCGGTACGGTACACGGTAAAAGTCGTTAACTGTCATTCGATCCTGGTTTCGTTAAGGCGCAGGCGCGGGCAGCTCAGTCAACTCAAAGCCACACTGCGCAGAGACAAACTGATAAATTGGCATCCTAGCCTCCTTATTGGTTGGAGCGGAAAAAGTGTCAAAACAATACATCGTCACGAAACAGTAGTAATAAAAAGACAGCTCACCGCAGGAGTTGTAATGTAGAAAAATTGGGAAGTGTATAAGCTTATAATATAGTTGGGTGATTAGAAAATAATTGAAAGCATTGGTAAATAAAGTATGGATTAATACAGAATAGACAGTTGTGTTCAGAGGTGATAAAAATGTGTTTTTCTATTGAATGGTCTTTAAAAAATTACGTATGACAATAATGCGCATATATATTTTTATAATTTTTTACAATGAGATTATCTATTGATTTATAAACCTTCACTTTTTACCCTCCCTCCCTAAATCAAGGAGCCAGTCGTTGACCAATTTGCGCAAAACATTTGTACTTTTCGTTTTCCAAGCATTAGAAATTATATTAAATAATTTAGGTCCTAAGTACGAGAAATGCCGTTGCTCAAGGGACGTCGAGGTTTTTATTGGGACAGTTGGATTATTCCTTGAAAGTCGGGTGTCGTGAAGGTGGTCGATGGAAGAAAAGTGCTGACGTTGTTTTTGTGCAAGTAATATAATCTTTCTAATATACAGTTGTCTAACATCGAGAACTTTTATTCCTTTATTTTATTTTATAAACTTTTATTAAGTGGATTTGACATTTACTTTTTCAGTTATGTTTATGTGATTCTCTTCTCAGCAGACGATAGCTTTGCCATGTCTTCTGAAAGCGATTTTGAAGATGATTTACTACGAGTATTATTATTAAATCAATATTCTCGTAAAAAGAAAAATAAAATAGCGAGAAGAAGTATTTGGGTCCACAACATTAACAAAAAAAGAGAAATGTTGGGAGAGTTCCATACTTTAGTGAAGGAACTAGAATCAGATAAGGAAATATTCTTCATGTACTTCCGTATTAGCAAAGTGGCATTTGAAGAGCTTCACAGCATTATTGAATGTCATTTCAGGAAACAAAACACGTCTTCAAAAGTCAATTGGTACCAGAGAAAGACTGGCAGTTTGTCTAAGGTGTGATTGTCATTCATTATTTGGCTAATAGTTTCAGTGAACTGTTCGTCACCCATTTTTTTTTTATCGAGCGACAAAACTGATTAATGCTGGTAGAGTATTGCCTAGTGTTTTTTTTAAATTTTTTTTTAAATATTAACTCCACACAGGAGGCCCTGAAGAAAATAATTTCCCTCAGGGTTTATGTCAAGTGTGATTATGAAGCATCCATTTCCATATAAAATGTAAATTGTATATTAAATATTATTATAATATTATAATTAAATATTGTATATTATAAATGTATATTTCCATTGGAAATGGTGACGTCGACCCACGTTGCGTGGCGTGGCGCGGGCTAAGTGTGATCTACCTTTATGTTTGAATATTTATTTTGACAAAAAGATGCAAAAAGTTTCAGACGGGTTAATTGATTATCCGATATTATTATCTTAATTCTGTAGTTTCTATTAAAAAAACCTCCCGCAAACCTTCCTGTGACTTATTTGTTGGTTGTGATATTTTGCCTTTTTGCGACGACATTTACACCATCTTTTAAGAACTTCGTTAAACCCTACTTTAGTTCTAAGTTGAGTTCATTACGTGTCGTAAGGAACTGGTGTCGTGGAAAATGTGTCGGGAAAATCTGTTCTGATGTAATAAACCCGCCCGTGTCTATAATGTAATGAACGGTTAGGTTGGGTTAGATTAGTAAAGGTTAGTTTAGGTTGGGTTAAGTGAATATATTTTAGGTTTGGTTAGATCCGGTAAGGAGGGCTAGGTTATTTTTTTTTATTTACAAAAATATTCGGTAAAAAACTTGCCTCGATACACTTATTTAAAAAAATAACGGTGTTTTTATTTAAGTTATTTTTTATCGTATAAATAAATTAAACATGTTCCTACATTACGAAAAATGGTTTATCATCAGTTAGCAGTTTCTACAAACAAGTGCGAAATATGCGCAAACTTCATATTGTTGTTCTGTCAAAATGGTGCGTCAGTTGGCAAATTTTCGCGTTTATTATTATTCAGGAAAATAAATTTGAATTTCAATCTTTTTCATAATCGTACATGCAAATAGTTTTTGTTTATTGTAAATAAGTTGAATCAAATGTTAGTTTTTTTAAAGCGTAGTATAAACGGAAGTTCAAAATAAAATTTTACATTTTAAATGCTTTCGAAACATTTATATTTTAATAGGCAGACGTAAAATTGACAGCTTAAGCGTTCTTCAAACAAAACGCCAATGGATTCCCTAACAAAGGTGTACCGAATCGCGAAAGTTAAGCTAGGTTGCGTTAGAGACAGTGCAGTTGTGCATTTGAGCATCCCATAGCCAATATTAAAGAACAGTGGTCGACCAATCTGATTTTGTAATAACTGCCGTTGCGAAAATGATAAGGGTGATTGATAAAAGCATTAGTACTCACCAGAAACTATCACAAGTATGGGATGATAAATTCAACTACGTAACCCACGCAGTGTAAGGGATACAAAGTATAATTAGGGACTGTGAAACGACTGGCGACGAAGAAAGTCAAATATGTCAAAAAGGTAGATTAGTTTTACATAGACAATATTAATGTCATAGACAAGCATTATGATATCGGCATTAACACTGGTATATTTAAAAAAAAACCGATGGATGCAAAAAAATACCCACGGGTTCGTTAATAATTATTGCTCTCTGGCGGCCAAAATCTGAATTGATTTTGCATTTAGAACAAAGGTGGTTGGCTTTGGCCATAGATTCTTGTAAGTTACAACAGACCAGGCATGATCTAGTCTGCATAAAAAGGAAAATTTATATAAAAAACGCAATTCTGTTACGATGAAGATAATTAGTACAAGAAGATGAGAAACTCTAGTTACAGATTTATATAACACAGGTTATTGTATGATGGGGCGGGAAAAATTACTCTTTTATAACTGTATAGAAACAAGTCAGCTTCGTAATAAATGTTTTCTGTGATATATTTATTAACTAAGCTCTAGCGCATTCTTTCTGTCAACATTATTGTTTTCCGAGGCGTGTACGCTTGTTCAATAATTGAAATGGCAGCACTGAGGTGTCATTTCAATTTAAATTTTTTAATCTTAATTCTTTAGTTTCGATGGAAAAGCCTGTCGCCAGCTAGTTGTCACCAGGGGCATTTCCTTCAGCTTTGACCGTGAAACTCTTTTGAAACCGCCACGCCCACCTCATTATTCTTATAGAAAACGAATAATATGGCTTAAAGCTCAGATCTCGTTGGTTAGAGCAGAAGGATTGGTTTGATCTCTCGCTCTCTACCATAATGACTCGTGTAACAGATAGAGATTACGGAATTTTGTCGTTAGACTTTTTCAAATCATTCAAACAAAATGAGAGTGGTTTATTTATACACGCGGGTTGTCATTTGTTGCCGAAATACTATCATTTCGGCTCGAAAATATTGCGTGTTAAAGTTGTTCGTGATAAAAATACAATATAAGCCAGTATAGCGCAAGGCTGCCTTTACACTTGGAAGTTTTTTCCTGTAAGTTGCTCACGTAAGCGACTTACGACAAATTTACCAATGTAAACGACACCATAAGTCGCTTACCGTAATTTTTACCAAGTTACAGAAGTTTTTCTTACGTAAGTTTTTGACAGATCTAATCGCTCACGCGGGAATTTACGACTCTCTCACAGCTTATCAAAACAGATTGATAAGTTGAGTCGCTTACCGTAAGTTTTGACGTCACTGTCGGGATGGTAAAACAGAAAACTGCAACATCGACAGTAAGATCCCGTTGCTCCTCGGGACTTGTTTACTTGGGTGTAGGTTCATTTATGTTTACTTGTCATTTGGCATTTCGCTGTTTCACCCATTTCTAGTTCAGTTCACGTATCATAGTTGGTAATTGGTAAAAATGCCCAATAAACGAGCCGACGCGAAGAATTGGAGTAAGGACGAAACAAAGCAGCTGATAGACATTTTTGAAAGTCTTCCTCTGTTATGGGATTACCAAAGGGCAGACTATAAAGATAGGAATGCACGAAGCAATTCTCTTGCGTCAGTTGCAGAAGTGTTTTCAACAACGCCGGAAGAAGTAAATAGAAAATTACATAATTTAAAGGGACAATTTCTGCACGAACTGAGGAAGATAAAATGTAAGAAGAGTGGCAGCGGGTTAGATGATCTGTACACTTCCCCTTGGATTTACTTCGAAATGTTGAAGTTCCTGGACATAAGCTCCGGTACACACGCAACGGACACATTGGTAAGAACATTTTTATTACATTTATTATTTTTATTACATTATTTTAGTGTTTACATATTTATGTTCAAGTTTAATTCTGGGGGTTAATACTAGAAGTGCCCATGTCAGTTTAGGATTTAGGTACCAGAAAGTAGTTCCCTTAATTTGAATGCTATGAATATGTCAGGTGCTCTGTTTTTACGCCAAAAATCGATAAATAATCTTCATCCCTGGGCGATTAAGAAAATTGACACAGGCACTTATAGTAAAGCCCCAGAACTCTACATTGGGAAATATTCTCTGAATTCGTCGTCCACTTGTGGGTAGATGGTATAATAATTATGATATGTTAAAGTTCTTGGACAGGGATATCGGTACAGAAACAACTAACACATTGTATGGACATTTTTATTTATGAAGTTTAGTATACATATTCATGTTCACGGTTAATTATTAATCATTAATGATGAAAGTAGACTGCGGGGAAACGGTGTGATTAGCATCTGTTAGTTATGTAGCGTAGGTTAGACACGTTGGTATTGCCATGCCAATTCTCCCTCAAGAGAAACGAAATATTCGCTAAATTCATCTCGAATTATTTGTCCACTTGCAGGTGGATTAATATTTCCATGCCTTTGTTCTAAAGGAAAAAGGTTTTCACGAGGCATTTCCTCCTCTCTTCCTCTATCAGTATAACGTGGAGCATTATTGCCAGACATCATAAAATTGTGTAGCACACAGATGGTAGAAACTAATAGTTCTACCTTTTTAGGGGGTAGTTCAATGCGGTTTCGTAAAATTCTGTATCTGCTAGCCATTACACCAAATACACTCTCAACCATAGCCCTGGCCCTTGAAAGACGATAATTGAAAACTCTTTTAGCAATGGGTTGGCTTTTGTATGGGTATGGTTTCATTAAATAATTTGATAACGCAAAGGCATCATCGGCCACCAATACATAAGGCATCGGTTTCTGCCTCCCCGCTAGAGGTATGGGAGGAGGAAGTCTGAGTGATCCTTGCTCTAAACCATTAAATAATGCTGTATTACGGAACACACCCCCATCAGAAACACGGCCAATGCAGCCACAATTCATGGAAATAATTTTATATTCTGCGTCCACGACAATCATTAGAACGATACTATATGTTCCTTTATAATTAAAGTACATGCTCCCGCTGTTTTCTGGACATTTAATGACTACATGTTTTCCGTCCAGTGCTCCGATACAATGAGGGAAGTGCCATTTTTGTGCGAATCTGTCTGCAACATTATTCCAATGTTCTTCTGTTGACGGCAACTGTAAAAATAATACAAAAATATGTTTTTTTTTATTTTTAGCTACAAAATACTGGCGCTGTGAGGGACGTTACGGAGAAGGAGAATATAGAGATGCCTAGCAACAGTCAACCTCGGCAGACATCGGAGCGGCCAAACCGTGCTGAAAAAAGGAAAAAGGAGGCTGATTTGCTTTACAAATGCAGCAAAATATTAGATGCACCTGCGAATGAAGACCAAGTTTTTGGTGACTTTGTGGCTTCATCGCTAAGAAGTGTATCTCACGAACATAACAAAAAAAAATTAAAACTCAATATTCAAAAACTCATCATAGAAACTTTGGAGGATGACTTAAAGACTCCCCTTTCTTCTATATATTTGCCGCAGTCATCACAACTGCCATCGACTTCAAATCAATTATATTTAAGTGAACTGGACAGTTCGGGAGAGCAGCACTATAAATATAACTTGATGGATCTTGTGGAAGTAGATGTTTCAGAAGACGATGGATGATATCACTAATTTTAATTTAATCGTGATATTTTTTTTTTATTTTACGTTTTATTCCACTTAGTTCTTACTTTTTTTATCAACAGTTAATTTTTTTCAGTTACATTTTCTTATAACTCCAATTAATATTTTATTTACTTAGCTTCACTCCAAATATAAACATACATGAATATTTTAATTTATATTTTTCTTATACTTATTACATACGTATTTATAATACATACATAACACTTCAATATTAGTCTCATTGCTCTATTCTGGATTATTTGGAGTTTGTTTAAGCTACTTGCATTACTAAAATAGAGAATACTAGAACAGTTTGTATGTAAATGGGTATTTATTTTTCATCGAGTCTATTCCTAAGTATTTACTTTATTATATGTTTAAATCATTTCCAAGTTTTCACTTTCCTATTTTAAAATCTTATATCATTGATATATGTTAAAAAATATTCTTACTATCTGGTGCTGTTCTTCGAATTGTATGAATTGTCCAGTTTACATAAGTACCCCACACGCAAACTTTGCCTTTGTTGACTTTTGTCAACACCTTTTTATATTTCTTTGTTTTTTACCCTGTATTTTCCGTTCCAATGTAACAAAAACTTTAACTAAATAAAATAAAAAAATACACCACACTATGTATTTTGTATAATTAATATTGTTTTAACATACCTTCACATAGTTGTCCTTTAATGTATCATAAATAGCAGCACATACTTCAGGTATAAATAGTGATATAGTAGACGTAGCTATTCGAAACAAGTACATTAAGGATACGTAAGAATCTCCTGAAAATAGAAAATATAATTGTAAAACTTTGTAAACACACAAATAAGTACTAAGTTTGAATCGTCATGATAGCTTTATGAAATAATACACTGCAATAATCTATGGAGACCAACATAACATTAATTATCATTAAAACAATTGTCATGTGTAAAAAATGCCTGTGTAAATGTGTGATAATGTTTCTAGTATTCGACTTCACGAACTGATGAATCAGCTATCAAACTTCATAACAAATTAATATCTCCAATGAACGCATACAAAAATGCAATACAAGAATGCATAGAAAACATTACCTGTCGCCAAAAATCGAAGAGTCACCATTAATTTTTCAGCTGGTGAAATAGCATTCCGAAAACGAGTATCATTCTTTTTAATTAGTGGTCCAATCCTTTTCAATATGTATTCGAAGTCAGTTGCTGTCATTCGGATAAAATTAAAGAATTGTTGTTGATCCTCAATTCTTAATTCTGCCGTTAAACGAACGAAGGCCCCGTCAGTATTTCTTCTTTGAAGCCAACTCCTAATCCAACACTCTCTACGGGCCCTTACGTTTTTCTTTGACAATATTGTGCATATTATCGCGGCGGCAATCCGTTGTTTGCGGAAATGTGAATCCATAATCTAACCGTAAATAAATTCTCGTCTTTATGAACTGTAAATAAGCAAATCCCTGTTATCAAATATTACAAACTGACAGCTGTCAAAAGTGTCAAAGTCGGCGGCAACGCGTTGTTGTCAGGAAGCCATCTTACCAAAAATAAAATTACTGGTGTAGCGGTCTCTGTGAGAAGTTCGTAAGTTAAACTTCCAAACAACTTCCGTGAGCATTATTTACGATAAGTTGGATGCATATGTAATCGCTCCTGTGAGTAACTTATCAAAAAATTACGAAAGTCGTAAATTTTACTTACAAGTGTAAACCCAGCCTTAGCGAGTTACAAACATATATTCAACCTACCTACGTAAGTTCAAGTTTAGTGAATGTGACAGTTTTGAGGTTATTCGTTCGGTTTTTTGTTAAACAATGCTTCATACTTGGTATTTGTCTTCCTCCACAACGTATAAATGTTATTTATTATATCGAACAATTTATTCATGTTATTGATTAGTGTTATCCTGTATTATCTTATTGTTTTGGTGAAATTAAAGATTTTTAAACATATGTAACCATGAGTTCAATATAGTCAGAAAAATGTCGGAATTCATCGTACTGTCGGACAATCATTTTTTGAAAATTTTCTTCAGTGTTTTTGCAAATTTCTTGTCATTTTGGGTTTCTTCTTCTTAGATTAACAAGTTTCATCTTGAGGAAATACACTGTAAAAGTTTATTTTTATTTTTAAAATAGTTTTTTGGACTGAATGAATGGAACGAATGGAGTAGACCGAGAGCAATTATATTGTCTATGGTTGCATCTTATTTTAATATGAACTTGAGTTTTTTCTACCTTGTCTACTACTCCGCTCCGCAAGGTAAGTACTGCTTGTATATCTGTGGTTAAGTACCTTATAATTCTGTTGGATACAAAAAGCCCGAAGATATCGATCTAGAGAGTGGTATATTTATGGGGGAGTCGCTATATGCACAGCGACTAGTCGACAGGGGGCGTGGCCAATATACCCGAGCATACCCGAGTGTGTTCCGAGTAAATTGTTTCTCACGTCACGTCACGAAACGTCAGAAATCATCAGAAAAGGCGTCTTGGTGTGCCGGCTTAGACCATCTTTTAGAAGTTTAGTTAAGTAATTTCAAAAAGAATTCAGAGACGGGTGTTATCAGTGGAAACATTGACAATGAAGTAAATTATGAAGTATGTCTGTGTTCTGTGAACGCGTTGGGGCACTCTTTTTCAACGAGAGACAGTATGAAAAAGAAGTTGGGAGGTAAGTTCTAAACCTTGGGGCCTAGGTCTAGGGTAGGCCTTCCCATTTCTTCAGTTCATAAGCAGCTGCTGATATTTACGAGTTATTCGAAATTAACATTTCCAATCTTTCAGATGCAGTATACACATTCTGCCCGCCTACAGTGGAGTTGTTTGGGATTCCATTTTTTTGGGATGCCATTTACATTCGGTATGAATGCGTACAGAGAGTGCGCCCAAGGCCCCCGACTACACCGCCCAAATAACAAGAAGAAAAGAGAGTTGAATTGGTATGTTAATACACCCTTGAACCACATCAGCTAGGCCTACCCCCCCTCGTCTTTCAATAGTAGCATTGACAGAGCACCGAGGACTCTCTGGTCCAAGATTAATGTCTATAACCCCAAAATGATCACCGTATCGTCGGTGATGTGTTTAAAATATAAAAAAAGCGATGGGCCTGGGCCTAGGTAAGTTGGATTAACACGACAATCACATCAATCACAATTCATCTTTGTGTGTTAAAAAGTGTGCCGTGGCTCGTAACACATCCTTATGTCGTGTTAGTCTAAAGAAGACCATGCTCAAAGTGCCAAATTAATTAAAGCCCCTGCAGCTATATCTCATTTCACAATTTTAATTCATATCACACTGGATTATAACCACACTTGTAATTTTATACTAATGTCAACATTGCATAGGCCCTAACAACTTTTGTAAAAGTTAATCATCTGCGTCAAATAAGTTAACCATGGGCAATTTATTTGCCGCATAAATAATAGGCGTCTTATGCGTATAAGCCTATTAGACCATATACCTTGAATTGTTCTTTCAGACTGATCACCCAAACCATAAGAAGAAGAGGTTCCGGGTTTTGGACTCCAAGAAGCTTGGTTGTCCCGCAACGATGAGTGGGAAACAAATAAAATATTTTCCAGAATTTCCTGTTCCACCTCAAATTGCAGAAAGAGCAAAAACGAAGGTATGATAGTTTCTTTTCTCTGCTTATCCCTACATGGGCAATCACTTTATAACATTATTTTAATGTTTTCACTATAGTTAGATGCAGTGTTGTGTCAGATACTTTTTAAAAGTATCTTTTTTTTTATATTAACTCCACACAGGAGGCCCTGAAGAAAATAATTTCCCTCAGGGCCTATATCATCTTTGGGGATGCTATGTGGAGGGTCTTTTTGTGGAGAGGAAGGAGTGAACATGGGTCTTGAAGAGTCCCATGTTGTAGGAGGGAGGAAACACAGAGGCCGGCAGCTCGTTCCACAGCCGAGCTGTTGAACTTAAGAACGAATCGTAGAAGCGACCCGTTCTCATGTGACAAATGTCAACCGTGTACAAATGTTGGGCGCGCGTTTGGCGTGTATCCCGACTACGCACCGGTGCCGAAGGGATCAATGACGCTAGTTCCTCAGAGCATCTTCCATTGTAATACCGATAGAACAAGGACAGCAGCTAGATACAGATACAGATACTTGGCAAAATTTGTAGCTAGATACGGATACAAGATACATTGTAAAATTGTATCTGTATCTAGATACATATACTTTTTAAAAGTATCTCACAGATACTCAGATACATTTCTTCTTTTTTGGGGGAAAACTTTTAAAAAATATATACATTATCGAAAACAGCGATTACTTTAATTTCTTAAAGACGGTAGACGTAAACGCTTGTGATTATTTTACATATTTACACTTGCTTGTTTTATTCGTTGCCCAAAAAGATATTGGCATTAATTGAAATTTTATTTGGGAACTGTAATAACATTTATAAAATTTTCACTAGGCCTATGTAAATACTATACATAACTTTGATTTAAGGTTTTGAAGCCAAGATGAAAGGACGAATACTTAAACAAGTCAGTAAATTTGCAGTAGAACAAGAAAACTGCCACTTATGTCGTATGGAAAGTAATCAGCAACATTTTGTACTTAGTTTTTATACTACATTTTATGACATGTTATAACCTTTTATACTTTTGTAATAAACAACAGTAATAGCAAATAACATCAGTTTCTTTCAACACCTTTCTCATACAATTTACACCGTCCAACTATCTTTTTTCAGGTATAAAACATATTATATATATATAGTATATATGTGCTATATATTTTTAGTGTATGTATATAAGAATTATGTATATATATATATTGTCTCATTTTATGCCTTCTGTAAGAAAAGTACAATTAATTCCGGTGGCTTAAACTTTAAAAAAACATGGTTCATATATGTACACAAAATTACAAAATTTCATCAAAATTAACAAACTTTAGGGCTTGTGCGGGAGACCAAAATACCATATTTTATAAAAAAAAACCGTTTCTTACTTATTTTTATGCCCTAATATTACTGTTTTTTAACTTGGAATAAACACAAAAGTTATGAATTTATTTTTTTAAATTTAAAAAAAAATTGATATTTGTTGAAAAAAATTAAAACTTTAGGCCTTGTGCAGGAGACCTACACATTTTTTAAAAAATCCAAAAAAAATTGTGGTAAGTTGTGGTACCTAGTAGCAACTTTATTTCAACTTGGAATTTGAAAACAAAAAAAAAGTTAAAAATCGATACACCCTAATGTGCAACTTGATTAGGGTTCTGATGGAAAATTTTAAATAAAATGAAATTATTCATTAATTTTTTTATATTTTTTTTATTTTTTAAATTCATTTTTTTAAATAGGGGGGTACCCGGGTACTCGGTTACTCGGGTTAGGACCCCTAAAATGCATGTATATAAACTGCTATAAAATATTATACACTAGATGGACAAAGGTACCCACTAGCTGAATCTGTGTCATGAATCTGTGAGAAAACTTGAAAATTAACTAGAGAAAATCGGTAAAGAAGTTCACTTCGAAAATAAAGTATCTGAAAGTATCTGAGTATCTGAGGTGTCAGATACTAGTAAAAATGTATCTAGATACAGATACAGTTATAGAAATATAGCTAGATACAGATACAGTACACAAAAATGTATCTAGTTACTACACAACACTGGTTAGATGCAAGGTTATACAAATACAGTTTTGGACAACACACATTTGTTTAGAAGGAAATGTGGTGGGAATACGCAACTTCCCATCGCTTACTTAAACACATTTTCAACATTCTTATCTATTGAATTTGACTGTGCTGCCAATGGTAGAGGTCAGCACAGTACCATGGCCGGAAATATGATTCCCAGGGCCTCAACACTGCAAAATAGAAGGTGTGAAGCATACTTCCCTGTGCCTTTCAGGAAATCAGATATTTTTTTGTTGAAAACATTATTTTATATTTTTTACTGCCTACCAAACCAATAATTACTGTTTTTGTAGGGTTCTGTTATTTTTATTTATAGTAAAACATTGTGGCTTGTTTTCAGATTCTGAAACAAGTGAAGGCAGCCCTTCAATCCACCAGCCCACGTAAATGTGTGCTACGTTGTTACGTCTCGGCAACCGGAGAAGCGAGCCACAACCACAACAGAGACGCGGCCAAGATGACACAAGAAATTCATCCTGACCTGATACAGGAGATTAACAGGCTTGTTGAAGCTGGAGTTGCCTCAGTAAGAGATGTGTCTCTATTGTTGGAGCAATTTATTAAACAATCTGGTCCCCCCACTACAAATTACATTCAGATTCAATCGAAAAAATTCAACATAAATTCCTAAGACACATTAATTTTAAACTCGGTATTCCCATTGAAAATATAAATTATAATTACTTGATGAAAAATCTAAATTTATTAAAACTCTCAGATCGAAGAATTATATCCGACTTAATATTTATGTTCAAAATTGTAAATGGTAGTATAGACAGTCCTGATTTAATTAACCTCATTGAATTTCATATACCCACGAGAGCTACTCGTTCTAAAATTTTGTTTAAATGCAACAATATCAGGACTGAGTATTCCAAACACTCGCTTGTACCTAGGTTGCATGAAGTTAGTAATAGATACGCAGATGTGGCAGATCTATTTAACTGCACGCAAGGTAGGTACAAGAGGGCTATGCTATCAAATCTTTTCAATCAATATTAATTTAATCTAACTCTACCTTATTTGCACTATAGAAACTTATGTACTTGTATCTCTTGTTTATTTACTTACTTACTCTCAAATGTCATTTCACAATCAAATGCCACATATATTTGTAATTATTTTTTTTATATTTCTACGATTTTAACTGTGACATGTTATCATTGTTTATGGTATATTTATACCGTTGATATTAAATAAATAAATTTCAGGATGGGGCAGAACCTGATCGGCTCAATTCAGGGTTTATCTGTCATGTTTTTAAAGGGGGTTTGTTCCCTCAATGTT
The DNA here is from genome assembly GCF_061612785.1 of Hesperophylax consimilis. Lineage (NCBI taxonomy): Eukaryota > Metazoa > Arthropoda > Insecta > Trichoptera > Limnephilidae > Hesperophylax > Hesperophylax consimilis. The sequence goes on along the minus strand of NW_028301310.1, from coordinate 48,247 downwards.
TATATTTCCTTTGTGTGGTGTAATGTATTATTTTCCATTAATAAAATAATATCAAATATAAAATATGTATCAATGAATTACCTAACTTCCTTCATTGCTCACTTATCCTTCAACATTCTATATGGCATCCAAATTTTCACATAGTCTCCAAATTATGCTAGTTTTACTTTCCCATAGGTGTACTGTTTTGTAATTTAAAAAGATTAGGTACTTTGAGTATATATAGTCCTAGTACGAATCTGTACAAAAGTTGAACATAGGGCCTACCACAAGTCTTCTATTGTCCAAAAGTTAATTATATTTGCAGGAATTAGAATGTGGTTGCCATACCAAACATTCTTTATTAAGTCTTTGGAATCGACTATATGATATTGGCCCTATAGTAATGTAATCTAATCAAATGAAATCAAGGTGCAAGAATCGTATGAAACAATTAGCTCTCGGCTGCTCGGCAATATTCGGAAATGCTCGGCCGTGACGTCACTAAAAAAATCTGAGCGGAGAACCAATTTCAAATAAAGCGCCGAAACACTTCACTTCGGGTATGCTCGGATATGTTGGCCACGCCCCTGTCGACTAGTCGCTGTGCATATAGCGACTCCCATATTTATGGGGATCTCTGTTTTACTTCAACTTTCGAGGTTGATGGATTCCTCGAGAGGTGTAAATGTTTTCTCCGAAGATTTACAATAAGACGAAACTAGTAAACGCAAAATCTCACAACCAACAAATTAGTGACAACTAGTTGGCGACGGGCTTTACCAAAGAAATTACAGAATCAAGGTAATAATTTTGTGTTTGAGATGAAATCTCAGTGTTGCAATTTCAATTAATTAACCAACGTTCACGTAAAGGAAAATATTAACGTTGGCAGATTGAATGCAATAGGGCCAAAATATTATTTTCCCCGTGAAAGTGAATTGGTTCTATACCGTCATAAAATGGTAAGTTTACCCGCCCTATTAGAAAACAATTTATTTGTTTTAACCTGTAACCAAAGTTTCGAATCTTCCAACACTTATTATATTTATCAGGTACATAACGGAATCGCGTTTCTTTCATACAAATGTTCCTATTACATGCACACTAGATCACAGCCGGTCTGTTTTAACTTACGACAGGCAATGGCTGGAACCAACCACCCTCACTTAATTGCATAATGAATGCATTTATTAACCGCCAAAGAGGAATAATGAATGAACCCGTTGGTAATTTTTTTCATTCATAGGCTTATGGTCAAAATTAGTTAAGGCAATTCTGCAAATGGAACGGTACTTGTCTACGACATTATAATTGTCTATGTAAAACTAAATTACTTTATATTTTTTTGACACATCGCCTTTTGACTTTTTCATCGCCAGCCGTTTCAACTTGTTTCTATTTAATATCCTTTTAACTGTTTTACCCACGCAGTTAAATTTATCATGAAAGGCTTGTGATAGTTACTGGTAAGAACTGATGCTTATATTAATTCCTATAATCATTTTGATAGCGGCCGTTATTCCAAATCGAACACTGTTCTTTAACTTTGGCTACGGGATTTGGCTATCGAATGCGAGCAATCTTAACATACGCCCATCGGTGCATCTAAGTTATGGACTCCATTGGCATTTTGTTTGAGGAATGTTTAAACTATCAGTTAGACCTCAACCTTTTTCAAAAAAGTTTTACGAAAGCATTTAAATTATCGTATAAATCAACAGATATGAAGTGTAAACTTCAAGGTCAAGATAGTCACCATTTGTATCACTTATTTCAAATGTCAGTTTCATATAAGATATCATCGTTTTGACAGAATATTCCAAGCAAACAAAATATTTAGCTCATTGGATTACGTCACAACTATGTTTGTTTCAGGTATATATATTTGTTTGGTCGTTTACCAATTACCAAACCCTGCGACAGCGGTGCCATGGATCTAGTAAATCCAGAAACTGTTTCTATCAAAACGGAACCAGGTCCCCAGGAAGAAGGCGGAGGTGAAATGCCGTACACGTATATGGATTTCGACCACCCAGATGTAAAGAAGGAATGTTTGCAATATGCGGAGAGTACTCAGACAGCCAGTTAGTTGCATTGCTTATGTTAAATAAATTGTATGTTAATCCAAGTCCATTTTGGATTGTCATGGCGACAGTATTTATTAACGCTGTCGCCATGTGTTTATTAACGCTGTCCTCTTTAGCGGTAGTTATTTTAGTTTTCATCATTATATATCTTTGCCGGAAACAGCCAAACTATAACATTAGATAAACTTAATAATTTTTATTTACTTTTTGTGAATACCCCACACGTGTCCCAACTCTTGAACTCTCAACCTCTTGGCGTAAATTTATGTTGTGTGGCTGAAGTATAAAGGACGGGATGGATATAGGGAGGTGAAAGGTGGGAAGTGCCCGGCTGTTCAGATCTCGTCATTTCAATCAATGTTTAATTGATGAATTCTTCATATTACACCAAGTTGAAACCGAGAGTATCTCCCACTCAGGGACGTGCCATAAGAATATATTGTGAATTATCATGAATCAATTTAATAAAATTTGCTTGGGCACGCTGGGATTTTATCCCTGGACCTCCAAATTTCTAGTCGAGAACCATTTATTTTTACTTTTATTTTATTATTTGGCCCAATATCTTACATTTCTTAATACAATTTAGTAATGATGGCCTCACTGGGTGGCTAACCCGTGCTGAGGCCTCCATTTTATAATACAAAATAATATTCATAATACATTTAAGGAAAATGTATAAAATGTTGGTGAAGAAAAAAACATAATATAAATTTAAACTAAAAAAAATTCAAGTAAATTTAAATGAAATAAAGTTAAAAAAAAAGGTTAATTTATATTATATGTTGTGTGTTTGTGAGTGATGCGTGTTTAATGTTAGTTCTGTTTGTTAGGTACAGTTTTTATTATGTTATTTTATGAAATTTTGGTAATTATGTCTTTTTTGTTCGGAAATCCATTTTTTAATTTTGTGTCAGAATTTATTTTTGTTTTCCTCAATTTTATTTTCATGTGTTAGACTGTTGAGAGCTTTTATAGCATGCTATCGATAGTGTGTTTGTCCCAAACTTTTATTTACCGTCGGAGTTCTTGTGTTTTCTTTGTACGCTTGTCTAACTGGTCTGTTAGCGAAATTTTGTGTATGTTGAAATTTGTTTTTTGGTCAAAAATGTAGTTTAGTAGTGTTTTAAAGTAGGCGTTTATCTAATACGTCACAAGTGTTGAATATTTGGTCTGTATCAGTCAGTCTATGTTTTTTTACTATTACCTTTAAGATCGTTTTCCGTGCGATTTCTAACGAATCGATGGCCGAGATTGTTGCTCCTCTCCAAGCAATAATTACATATTCAATAAATGATTGGCAAAGTGCAAAGTTTATTTTTTTCAATTTTTTTTTATTTTATATATGTTTTTTCATGTTTAGGAAAATGTGTATTGTTTTGAGGAGTTTATTTGTGATTGGTTTGATGTGACCATACCCTACGATCACAGAAACCGTGCTTACAATAAGTGCTCGATTCCTCAAGTTTTCACCTCATCCTCATATGTTAAAAATACATATTGATGGAATAAAACTCCCTTAAATTAAAACAACAACTCCATACTGAAGGTGCTCAAGAGCAAATGCCTTTTCCTTCTGAAGCGGACATTCGGGGTCGTTCTTATTAATTTTCTTAAATTAACGTGGAACTCTCTTCACTTATTTCTCACTTCTGCAGGGTTGATCAATTATGTATTTTATCTTTTCTATTTTAAGCTTCTTTTAAATGTGTTTTACACCGATGATCAATGTAGGTACATGTTGTTTTATAGCTTGCATTAATGTGGAGACTATTACCGTCAAGGAGGAACTCGGACGACGAGAAGATAATGATGGGGGATTCTCTTGTATGGAAGTTGACATAGACCTGCAGGATGTAAAAAAGGAATGCTTAGTACGCTTTGAAAGAATTGTCCAGTCCGGTAAAAACAATTTTTTTTCTGAAATATAATCATTTCTACCATTGTATTCTGTTATCAATTTCTGTGCTTTCTTACGCCAAGTGTAGATATTAAGCCGTATTAAGCCTATATAATCGTATTATTTTATTTTTTTCGACAGATCACAAGACGCATCCTTTGAAAAAAAAATTATTTTGTCCTCATTGTGCCTACTGCAATTCTGATAAGTCGAATTTCAAAAGGCACTTACGCACCCATCCTGAAAAAAAACATTTTTCATGTTCGGTGTGCAACAATTCATATTCTCGAAAGGGCAATCTGATGAGACACATGCTGACTCACAGTGGAGAAAAACCTTTTTCATGTTTCAAGTGCAATTATTCATGTTCTCAAAGTGGCCAACTTAAGAGCCACATGCTGACTCACAGTGGAGAAAAACCTTTTTCATGTTCTGAGTGCAATTATTCATGTTCTCAAAGTGGCCAACTGAAGAGCCACATGCTGACGCACAGTGGAGAAAAACCTTTTTCATGTTCTGAGTGCAATTATTCATGTTCTCGAAGGAACACTATGACGATCCACATGCTGACTCACAGTGGAGAAAAACCCTTTTCATGTTCTGAGTGCAACTATGCATTTTCTCAAAGGGGCACTCTGAAGAACCACATGCTGACTCACAGTGGAGAAAAACCTTTTTCATGTTCTGAGTGCAATTATTCATGTTCTCAAAGGCGCTATATGACGAGACACATGCTGACTCACAGTGGAGAAAAATCTTTTTCATGTTCCGAGTGCACTTATTCATCCTATGTAAGTGGCAGTCTGAAGAACCACATTCTGACTCACAGTGGAGAAAAACCTTTTTCATGTTCCGAGTGCAACAATTTATTTTCTCAAAAGGGCCATCTAAAGACGCACATGCTGACTCATAGTGGAGAAAAACCTTTTTCATGTTCCGAGTGCAAATATTCATGTTCTCAAAGTGGCAATCTGAAGAGCCACATGCTGACTCACAGTGAAGAAAAACCTTTTTCATGTTCTGAGTGCAAAAATTCATTTACTCGGAAGAGCTATCTGACGCGCCACATGCTGACTCACAGTGTAGAAAAACCTTTTTCATGTTCTTAGTGCAAATATTCTTTTTTTCGGAATAGCTATCTGACAAGACACTTCCTGACCTACAGTAAAAGGAAACCTTTGTCTCGTTTCGAGTGAATATAATTATTATCTTTTCTGACGAGCACACGCTGACTTACATTTAAAAGTTTACGGAAAACATTTTGTATTCAAATATTCAACCACACTGCTATTCACATACTTCTCTATGAAATGCAAGGTAATATGTTCACACAAGAAAAGTTACAATCGTTAGTAAAGCTAAGGTTAAGAAGCTTTATTTTATTTTTATTTTTTTGGAAGCAGCTCCGACTAACACAGCTCGTGCATCTGAGAACGTTAAACGTGTATCTCAATATTTAATAAAAAATTAAATACGGCCAACTAGATCGAATTTATGGATCTGTTGAAGAACGATAACGCCGGCCAATTGTCAGTTTTCAAAATTATAAAAAAAATCTAATGATTAATAAATTACTAACATTCTTCCAACTACCCACCTTCCTGTATTTGTTTTCTACGATAGCCAGCGAAAAACAATAAATTAATTTTATAACGTTTAAGTTTGATGGCGTCATACGAAGTAAGCTGGAGTATGCTAGTGGTGTGTGGACTCCGCACCAAACTAAGTATATTAATATGCTGGAACAAATCCAGAAAAAATTCCTCAGGTATGTCTATATGCGAATGCGTGGAACTTATCCAAGGTTCATGCACCATGTGGACTTACTTGAGGCAACAAATAGATTTAGCTTGGAAACTAGACGTCATGCAAATCTTGCAATACTTAGTTTTAACATAATCCATAACTATATTGATAGCCCGTTCCTCTTGGAATGCTATGGTTTATACGTGCCCGAAAACTTCAGCCGTAGTCGTCGACACGACTTATTCAAAATACCATTCGGCAGAACAGATATTCTAGCACAACATAGCATGACAAGAGGAATGGTGCTATTGAATGAAATCTCAGAATCACTAGATATATATAATTTTTCTTTAAATAGCCTAAAGTTTTTTTTGTATAATAATTATCTTCATAGGTGTTAAAATTGTCAAATTGAGAATTGTACAGTAATTGGATAATCTATCTGTTGTGCAATAAATAAAAAAAAGTTTACATATTTCAACTCGATTATATAAACATTATAAATAACACTATAAAACAGAAGTAAGCCGAGTGACCCATTTGGAGCATTGTGAACCATGTCATTTTACTTACTTCATTATTATTTCTCTTTTTCTTAATAAATGTAAATTTTAATTTGTTTATTAACATGTATTTTTGTAAAAATCATGTTTCCTTAAATCATTATTGATAACAAACACATATATATATATATATATGATGAAGAATATATATATATATATATATATATTCTTCATCTTGATGCTCACAACTCTTTTAAAAACAAGCACTTGCTTCTTTAGAAGAACAACATTTCAAAAAGGAAAAGCAGTGAAGAATAATTTTACGAATTATTTTAGTTAACATAAATGATGATAATCTGTAAATTGATTTTTATTTAATAAAAATAAAGACAAAAGTTTGATACAAACATTCGTCTTATAATATCTTGTTGTATGCACCTATAATCTTTTAGTTTTAAAGTTCCTATTTTAAAAATAATAGCGAATCCATCAGTATTAATCAAACTTTTTAATTATTTATGTTACTTCTGAATTTTTTTTAATCAATAAAGCAATTTAATTTTCCAAATTTAATTTTTATATCGGATGTAAAAATAAATCCACAATTTAGCGCATTTTAGCCTCGAAAGATCAACATCAAAGGAAATCAATAACAATCCAAAAAGTTTAAAATTGCTAACAAAGACTCTTTTCAAATGATAGCCTATTTTTAATTTATTAAAATAAATGTTCCCATATTGAATCATGGATTATGCTTTAACCTTTCCTTATCTGTGGTGTATTTTTACTACACATTGCTTCTTATAACTTAAATAACTCTATAAATATATTAAATTCTGGGTTCAGATTTTAGGTATTCTTCCGTTATACATTTATACTCTGAAATAAAAAATAATATTTTCCATAGTTTTCAAATTCAATAAAAATAAGAAATTTTTGTTTAAAATCGGGAACAAATACACCAATACAATCAACCGTGCGACACTGCTACGCTATGTCCCGCTTTAGTTCGCAATGTGGGATCATGAGAAATCCACACGTCCGCAGTTGTATTTGGACCTTCGATACCTACGACCGCATAGCTGTGTGTGTGCGTTTTGCGCCCATCCAAAGCCGGCAGTCAGTCGGTCGCCGGCTGTCGATATGGACTCCACGCAGGTTTTTTTAGCATCTGCCGATGGTTTGTTTATATTTTCAGCAATAAATTTATAATTTTAATCCTTTTTTGAAATAAAATATTATAAACATAAGCGATTAGCTATGAACATTCATATTTTTCCGATATTAAAAAATAATAATACGACCAACCAGAAAGAAAATATTGATGTGTTGAAGAACAATGGTACCGGACAATTGGCCGCCGAAATCCAGTCCAAGCTATCCTGAAACGATCAAACCTTACTACATCGCAAGCAACGAACGATGCATTCGAACATCATCTCAGATACTCTTTCATAATTACATCTTTTATCATGATCCTTTTACCGTACATACGCCTCAGGGATCTCATTTCCAATTCAAGTTTGATTTCGTCCTACTCTCAGTAATATACCTCACTGTTTGTCATTTATTTCAAATAATTGATTTGATTTCAATTAATTCAATGACTGCGCGATTAAAACAGCAATGAAATCTTGCTATTCCAATTTTTAGTTTAAAACGATATTTTACCATAATTTAGAAATTGGCATGTTGCGCTAACGAACGAATGCATGGTATAAAAGCAATCTCGTGTTCATCCCAAAGTGCTGCCATTGGCTGTTTGGTCTGTTAGAGTAATACGCCCGTAACGGAGAGTTAGCATTTCACACATAGTCTAAAGGTGCCTGTAAACGATCAAATTTGTTTGTCAAATTTACGTGTTTGTCAAATTATTTGAACGTCTGCGGCCTTGTTTGATGTGCTTGTCAAACAAACTACGTGTTTGACGTGTTTGTCAGAAATTCTGATTGACGGAAAGTTTGAACGATATTTGACAACATGTTTGAACGTTTGCGGGGGTGTTTATCAAACAAACGTCAGTTTCGTGTTGCCATCACTATGGAGAGTGCTACGTCATCGAATGTTATAAGTGAAAGAGACTTTTTATTACATTTTATATCCATATATCGCGATCTGCCGCAACTGTGCAAACAAAATATACAACAACACAAAATATTTCGCTATTCACCCCACTTCAGACCGGATACAATAAACGTCAAAAGACAATTCCCGGCGAAAGCTGTAAATAAATGAACTAATATTTGACAAACTTCATTTGAACGTTTGCGGCCTTGCCAGGCCTTGCTCATCAAACACGTGACGAGCAAACGTAAAATTTGACAAACAAATTTGATCGTTTACAGGCACCTTAAACGATCAAATTTGTTTGTCAAATTTACGTGTTTGTCAAATTATTTGAACGTCTGCGGCCTTGTTTGATGTGCTTGTCAAACAAACTACGTGTTTGACGTGTTTGTCAGAAATTCTGATTGACGGAAAGTTTGAACGATATTTGACAACATGTTTGAACGTTTGCGGGGGTGTTTATCAAACAAACGTCAGTTTCGTGTTGCCATCACTATGGAGAGTGCTGCGTCATCGAATGTTATAAGTGAAAGAGACTTTTTATTACATTTTATATCCATATATCGCGATCTGCCGCAACTGTGGAAAGTAAAATGCAGGGACTATATGGACAAGAATAAAAGAAACATAGGAATAAAAACAATAACGGATTTATTAAAAGTATTTCGCGCCAATATTACGGAAGAAGACGTGAAAAATATATATATATTGGTATATTTAGCTCTTAATTTTAGCCATTCTCTAGACCAACACCTTCTTTTTTTTCTTTTTAAGACACAGAGCTAATGTCAACGCAAGAAATGCTTTGTCCGCATCCGTCATTTTTAATAACACAAAATATTTCGCTATTCACCCCACTTCAGACCGGATACAATAAACGTCAAAAGACAATTCCCGACGAAAGCTGTAAATAAATGAACTAATATTTGACAAACTTCATTTGAACGTTTGCGGCCTTCCCAGGCCTTGCTCATCAAACACGTGACGAGCAAACGTTAAATTTGACAAACAAATTTGATCGTTTACAGGCACCTTAAGATATGGGTTGCTGACGAAGACTCTTTTAAAAGCGCATATTTAATTTATTGAAATAAATGTTTCCATATCGAATTCCGGAATATGCTTTTATTCCACGTTTCATGGGGTTTGTCAATCGGCTGTTATATTTGTAATTACTTCTCGGTATTGTATTGGTTTTTAATCCTCTGTCGTCGTTAGTTGTTATCCCAAAACATCTTGATTTGTTTCGTCCATAAGATCATAGTGCTCATCTTAGTATGTTCCGTAGAAATTTTTAATTATTTTTTTTATTTATTGAACAGTTTGTATGGCGCCGCTTTTGCGAAATATCACCTCTAAAAATATTAAAATTGCAAAAATAAAGTTAAGTGAAGTTAACCTTTCCCTTACTGTGCTAAAAAAATACACGCGTTACGGTGCTGTGTAGTCAATACACATCTCAAAATAAGCGATTTAATATCGGAAAAATATGAATATTCATAGCTAATCGATTATGTTTATAATATTTTATATCAAAAGTGATAATAATTGTAATTTAATTGCTGAAAACATGAAAAAACCATCGGCAGATGCTAAAAAAACGTGCGAGGGGTCCACATCTAACGACGGTTCGCGGCCAACTGGCTAGCGGCGCGGCTGGCGGCTGGCACAAACACAGCTGTGCGGTCGTAGGTATCGATGGTCTAAATCAAAAACTACAACTGCAGAAGTGTGGATGTCTCATGTTCCCGCATAGAGAATTAAAGCGGGACATCAATAGCGTGTCATTTCCTCGCACACTCTTCGCGTATTTAGTATCACACGGTTGATTGTATTGGTGTATTTGTTCCCGATTTTTAACAAAAAACTCTGATTTTTAATTGAATTTGAAAAGTATGTAATATATTATTTTTTTAATTCAGTGCATAAATGTATAACGAAGGAATACCTAAAATCTGAACACAGAATTTATTATATTTATAGAGTTATTAAAGTTATTAGAAGCAATGTGTAGTAAATACACACCACAGATGAGGAAAGGTTAAATGAAGAACAGGAACAGGTGACACAAACATAGAATATGGAGACTCTGCAGCAATAATCCTAAGTGGTGAAGAAACTGAACCAGCTGCTGCAGCGAGAGAGTCCACCGCGTCCACCAACAGTGCCAGCACGAGGTTCATCATCCGTTAAGGAATGTGTCTGCTGCTAACAAAGCGCTGACACAATATCCTCACAAAGATAACAAACCCTGGCAGCACTGCTGTGACGTTCGACGAAGATAGAAGATGGAGACTCTACAGCAAGAATCCTAGGTGGTGAAAAAACTGGACCAGCTGCTGCAACGAGAAAGTCTACCTCGTCCACCAATAGTACCAGCACGAGGTTCGTCATCCGTCCAGTTATGTGTCTATTTATTATTTTTATTTATTTAATTATTTGAGTAATACATTTTATTACAATAATGACGAATTGCCCATCTCACTATGTGTTGCCTGTGTTGAGATGGAAATTTACAGAGTGGTTTTAAACAAGGTTTTTGTTTACATAAAATTATGAAAATGCCAGATAAAATAAAATCAGTATTTCATTTTATTTTTAAATTATACAATTCAAGAATGAATGTAGAAAATGAAGACGAAGCGAGAATAATTCAAGTAATTTATTAATAAAATTTCAGTTTGACCAAAAAGCATACAATACATATATATACACAGTAGGCACAATTTGTCAATATGTTATGAAATACTTCTATGAAATATTTCTGAACACAAAATGGCACTTTCTTTAATCCCTGGTTCTGCTTTGATGGTGACTTCCTCTAGATGATAACGTTCCGTTGTACTCATTTCACCTGATTACAGAAAAACTTGATTAAATCTAGAATACACTAAACCTAACAAATAATTATAAGCAATAATTAGTCCCCTGAAATATCCATACAATTTGAAAATACCTCCCGAGTAAAAATAAATGCCGCCCGTGCCTTCTGATGTCCGGTCAGGTGCTCTGAAACCACTGAGCTATGTCGGCTTATTTCCAACCCGCCAAATGATTCAATATGTTCTACTACCTCAATCAACAATTACTGCTTATTATATTTTTTCCACCTGTAAAATAAACTTTGTCTAATAAACATTGGTTTATCATTCAAAAATAATAATATTTGACAAGTCTAAAATTTTTCACCAATAAATGAAGATATAATATGTCTCGACGCCACCTAGTCAGAAATTTAGCACTTACAAAGCCTTTTCTACAAAAATAAAGTTTGTTGTTTACAGGTGGAAAAAAAATATTTTTACTTTTTTTTTTTTATGTGACACCTCACAAGAGTGTCCCTGCCTGTGGAGTGCACAGACAGGGGAACTATGTCACCACCCGGTTGGGCGGCGTTGTGAGGCGGAGTAAGGTAGGGGCTGTAGGAAGGGATTTGTTAATGCGGGCCTTGAAGAGGCTCGGATTATAGGAGGGAGGAAAAACAGATGCCGGTAGCTCGTTCCACATACGAGCCGACTTACACAAAAACGAGTCGTAAAAACGGCCCGTTCTCATGAAGCCAACGTCAACCGTGAACTGGTGTTCAGTTCGTGTCCGTCGAGTTTCGCGCACGTGCACCGGTGAAAGAGACTCCGGAGATATTTTCAATTTGTATTGATGTTTGAGGCGACTTATTGTTACTTATAATTATTTGTTATCCTTTATGCTATTATTATCATTAAAAAAAATAAAACACTAAACATGATGATTTTTCTGTAGTTTAACCGGTGGGTACTTGATTATCACAAAATATTATCGAAAATATAATTTGTTTATGTCTAACTGTATTGACATGCTCAAGGTCTTGTTGCGAATACCCTCTCAATCCTATACAGAATACCGACTTCATTTCAACAGTTCGTTTCACGGACTCATTTTGTATGTGTTAGGCTCTACTAGCTTCTGCTTTTCCTTCAACATTTAATGCAGGCCTAAGTAAGGTCCAAAACAAACAAATCCCTTCGTAGATTCCATAAAAAAAATTATAAAGACAACCAAATACCTGAAATGTTTTCGCAAATAGATGATGGATGAAAATGGATGGTCTATATATATTTCCGTACGCAACAAATTATCATTTTCTTCCGCACTTGTGCCTTAGGGTGGATCGCCATTGTATGGATTTATTTTTATAAATCAGGTTTCGCGGGGTGCGGAAAAGATGCTCTAGGTATAAGCAATTAAGCAAACAAAATATCAATTTAAAATTTTGATAACAAGTACTGCCCCAAAGCAATTGAATTATTTAAAATCTGGTAAACAATTGTCCCTTTATAAAACAGTTTTGTGTCAATATTAATACTTTTTACTTTTATATTTCTTAATGAATAAAAATTAATATAAATAATAATATTAAAAAAGGTGATATATTTTACTGAGTCTGCTTTCGCGCCTCGCTTGCGCACCGCACATTCCCGCGCGCAATGACGCGGGGCCGCCACAGTGTTTTGTTTCATACATGCTAGACGGAAAAAACTCTTTTATAATTTTAAAGTGTTTGGAACCCTCTTGTGGGGAGTATTTAATCTGAATGTATTGAAAATTTGAGTTGAAAGTGATTAATTTAATTTTTTTCTTAAAAAAAAAAATCTGAAAAAAGTCTATTAAATAATGAATAAAATATTAATACCGTATTTGAGGTTTTTAAAGAAAACAAATTTAAAAATAAGGTAAAAGCACAGTCAGAAAACATAATACAAATCACGAAACAATTGCGAAAGTATAAATAAATGATAAAAACATAATAACTAAAAAATAATCAAAACAATCATTATTACTAATCTAGGAAAACAATTTTAGTCATATTTAGCAACAGAACTTAATAAAAACAAGCATTAGTTGCAGAAAGTACAGTCAGAAAATAAAAATATCAAAAGTTATACAAGAACAGTAACGAAACAAAAAAATATTACTTATCTAATAAAGTGCTATTTGAGTCATTTGCGGCGAGAGAAATCAACTGCACATAAACATCTTTATTTTTTTTAAGACAGAGTACAGGACCAATAGATTTGTGAGAAAGTGATTAAACATAGTGCTTATTGAAACCAGATGCTATCTGAGTTATGTTCAGAGGAGTCATCAGATGGCAAACATTGTGTTCTTGACTCGGAGTTGGGTGGAACAAGTAAATTTAACACTTCAGAGGGAAGTGAACTCGATTTCTTTCTTGGATCCTCTCTAAAACTATTTATTATTGAATCTGATGTAATTAATAGCATGGTTAACATCTCTGTTTGTTGATGTTCGGTCGATTTTTCTGGTGTGCAATTGCCTAAATCTTCTACAGTCTTTATTTCGCACCTCTTGCGCCTCTTCTGCCAGCTGACCAATAGGTACAATGCACGAAATAATCACATCAAATGAATGGTATAATAGTTTATGAACAGTTGGTGGCATACCAATCATATAGGTTAAGATATAACTCCTTAGTGTCATGCACATACTGTTCAAAATGTTCGATGTTAATGCTATACCCAGAAGCTATTGTACTTGGAGCTTAGGGCTTGGTTTTGTCAAATTACAAAGGTCGGGTCATCATTCAGTTTTATTCATCGTCAATTTTAGTCGAGTCTCCCGTTCGTATATGAAGAGACGATTCGCACGTCCCTACGGCGAACTTCCTTTGTCGTTTCCCGACTTAGTGCGCGTAAAAGAGCACGACTGGTTGCATTTGTAAGCCTTATCTCATTATACTCCATGAAAAAAACAATGTCCACTGTTGTTTTGATTGTTATTGTTCCTGCCGCGTGACCTTGACCTCGGTATGTTATTATAATTACGCATCGATGACGAAAGATGATGCCATTCGCGGCGGGGGCTCTGATTACGGTGATCTTGATAATTCTGCGTTGTTTTCAGTTTTTTTACTTCTTGAGTAAGTGTGACGATTTGTTTTTGAAGATTTTGATAAATTAGTTTAATTTTTAAAAGGATGTGAATTTATTAATCATTAAAAAAATGAATAACTAAAAATTGTAACTAATACTGATGCATTCGCCATTTTTTTAAAAATTTGTACATAAAAAAAAGATTATTGGTGCAGACAACAAACTTTTATAAGATGATTTTTTTTATTTTTAAAATTTTACATAGGTAAGTATACAGGATATAAACAAAATATAAAACAATAGAAATTAAAGTAGTCTTTCCTCACCATAAAGAAACAATGCTCTTGTGTTTAGTGAGGGAATTCTAGTTTTTTGAGGCAACAATTTTTATTAATTGATAAATCAATTTACATAGTTTAATCATTTATGTTTCTTAAAATAATTCGTAAAATTAGTTTACACCGCTTTTCATTTTTTAAATGTTTCTCTTCTACAGAAGACGGGTTTGAAATAGTGGTGAGCAACAATATGAAGAATATTCAGTGTTTGTAATCAATGATGATTAAATAAATATGATTAAAACAATAATACATGTAAATAAACAAATTTAAATTTATTAAGAAAGGGAGTAAATTAACAAATTTATTTTAATGCCCGTGGGGCTTTTACATACATGGATACAATTTTTTTAATAAAGAACTATAGAACATTTGGGGTTTTAATAATCTTATAATAATAATAACAAACTGACACAAAGATTATAACAGAAAAGAAGTAAATTTGATTTTTAGAGGAAGCAATTTTCTCAAAATCCGTTATTAATTGTAAATTGACAATGTAATGTGACGATTCGGGTAGTTTAAATAACTACACTAAATCAATGTAACTAAAAATATCAATTAGAATAATGAACTTATTTACGTGCCTTAAGATTGTATGCTGTATTCTTTAATTTTTGTGAATGCATTTGGTATAAAGGTGACCATTGTGAGGAATAATAATATCCAAGAATGCTTCTGACCAGCGTAATGTAAACGTTTTCATTATATATATTTATATTTTTTTTATTGTTTTTGTTTGATTCGTAGAACTCCATTTAATTTTTTAACAGCTGTAACAATAACAAAAACCAAAAAATACTTGCAGAACTTAATAATTACATTATTAAATTTGATTTTAATTAAATTAAAAAAAAGTTTTCTGTATAATTATTAGATCTTTGTAAGATGTCGAGATATATAAGTGCTTTATTTGTTCGTCTTCTTTTCCTCGAACACGACGCCCAGATCTTAGTGAGTGATACTTTTAAAAGAAAAACTTTGTTATAAAATATAGTAACTATACCATTGATAAACAGTAAGCACAGAATCGGACTTACATGAGAACCTTGAAGTACTCCACTAGAAACATCAAATTCATGCAATACACGGCAGGAAATTTTTACGTTTAGTTTTCAAGACGTTAAATAGGTCTCAAGCTATTTTAGTGTATACATTTTGATCTTAATTACATTTTACGTCAAGAACTTTAATAAATTCCAAGTTTAACAATAATTCAACATTGAATTAACAAGTTGAAATAGATAACGGTGAAGCACGATTGAACAACGGAAGCGAGGTAGAGAAGGAGTATTTGGATCAATTGAATAGCTAAATGGCAATGAATATTCCCTAAGCTGAGGAAGATCTCTGTATATTGTTTACATGTCGCTCATACAGTTTGCAACAGTTTTTAAAAGACCTATAACACCGGGCCCCTAGAACCTCCTCTGATGAGTTTTGCGTAAGTGAGTTTTTAAATTTCCTCTGTGAGAACTTGAATAGTTGCAGTCGGTACATGAAAAAGGTTTTTCTCCGCTGTGCGTAAACATGTGAATTTTTAGTTGTTTCTTTGTTGAACATGAATAGTTGCAGTCGGGACAAGAAAAAGGTTTTTCTCCACTGTGGGTAAACATGTGAATTTTAAGTTGTCTCTTTGTTGAACATGAATAATTGCAGTCGGGACATGAAAAAGGTTTTTCTCCACTGTGGGTAAGCACGTGAATTTTAAAATCCCACTTTTTGGAACATTGATAGTTGCAGTTGGGACATGAAAAAGGTTTTACTCCGCTGTGGGTAAACATGTGAATTTTTAGTTGTCCCTTAGTAGAACTCGAATAGTTGCAGTCGGAACATGAAAAGGGGTTTTCTCCACCGTGTGTTAACAAGTGAATTGTTAAATCACTCTTTCTAAAACATGAATAACGGCATTCGGAACATGCAAAGGGTTTTTCTTCAGAATGGGTGCGCAAGTGCTGTTTTAACGATGAATTTCGAATGCAAGAATAGTTACAATGGGGACAAGAGTGTTGTTTTTCCCGACGATGCGTCTTCAGGTTCACCAATAAGTCTAAAAGAATGGGGATAAAGCTTAATTAGAGAATTACAAAAAATAAATTAAAAAATGAGATTAAATTAGGGCGTAAATGGTCAACTTTAAAATATAAATATCGGCTATGTCGGCCGTCTGTTTGATTTTTCACAGCGTAAATGTAAAATTTAAATGATCGTTTGTTTAAAATCTTAAATTTCCGAAAGTCCTTCACCGATCGCTTTAGAAATTTTATACTTTGTTGCATTCAAATACGCGTGTGTTTCTATATTCCTTTATTATATAGATGTCACCTGTGACAAGTAAAAATATGTTTTTTTGAAATCCAGCAACATCTGTTGGACGCTAATGTTTCACTCTCTGTATAGACACACAGCAATGCGGGGTATAGCTAGTATATATTAAATATGTATGTACCTAACTTAAATTACAGGTCTTTTGAGAAACCGGAGATATTGTGAGCATTATAAATTAAAAGTTTGCTTTATTTGAGAGTGAAGATAAATTTTAAAGAAAATAACAGAATAACTAATGAACGTCAAGGACGTCATTAACAAGAATAATCGTCTTGTATTCGAAACAGGAAAGATTTTTCGAAAATCTGAAACCAAAATACCTTTATAACCCAACTTGGAGGTTGTCGGAGTACTCTCCGCATACTGCAAACACTCAGTCTTCACGTCCGGGAGGTAGATATCTATATCTGTATACGGCATTTCACATCCACCCTCTTCCTGGGACCCTGGTTCCACCTTGATGGAAACACTGTTGGGAAGACCCATTGCGTCCTGGTAAATGGTCCCAGCTAAAAATAAATAACATAATAATCACATTCGGTTGGAACGAGATCTCGGAGGTAAACTGGACCACCTCCAATAAATATCTCGTGCATCAAAAATGTTAAATATCAAGATGGAGAACAGGTTAATCAAAATATACATTCAGTTATACAAGAAAGTTTTAATGTTATCGCATAAAAATGCTTAAGGTCCAAAAAAAATAATAATTTGTCAATTGTGCTTCCTATCGAAGGAGTCATTCAATTACTTCGAACGAAACTAAATCGAACGCGTTATATTTTATGGATTTACTTGACATTGTGATTTAAATTTAAACTAAAATAATATTTAAATATTGAAGACAATATTAGTGATTTTTAAACGAAAATCTGAAACAGAAAAATCAGAAAAGGAAACGGTCACATCTGGGACTCGAACCCAGGACCCTTGTCTTTCCGGGACAATGCTCTACCAACTGCGCTAATGGGACCCTATCCTACTCGGTCACTTTTAACTGTATCATACTTCGAATAAGAACTACCAACATTGTCTTCATTTTTTCACCGCACATTTTTATTGGCAACTATCTTTATGTATGATCGCACAAAAGACGCTGTCTGGATTGCATTTAGTTCGGGTTGAATCTTGCGATCATACATAAAGATAGTTGCCAATAAAAATGTGCGGTGAAAAAATGAAGACAATGTTGGTAGTTCTTATTCGAAGTATGATACAGTTAAAAGTGACCGAGTAGGATAGGGTCCCATTAGCGCAGTTGGTAGAGCATTGTCCCGGAAAGACAAGGGTCCTGGGTTCGAGTCCCAGATGTGACCGTTTCCTTTTCTGATTTTTCTGTTTCAGATTTTCGTTTAAAAATCACTAATATTGTCTTCAATATTTAAATATTACAATTTGAGGTTTTACTCAATAAAGTTATTCCGAAAAACTTAATAAAATAATATTTCCAATCAATAACCGTGCGGCAAAAATCAGTGCGCAATAAAATTTAGATCGATATTTAAAATATATCACGGCTGCTTTTACCAATAAGACGGCAGAAGAGAGACAGCTCAGTTCCTTAAGAGAAATAATATTGAATCTTTAATATGTATTTCATGTACTAAATAAAAAAAAATGTAATTAACCGGATTAAATAACCGACTAAATGAGTTATTATATTGACAGTAGCCACACAAAGTGTAAAACTGTCAAATTTACTATGGTGTAGATTTGAGTGAGTCGAATCAGTTGCTCCAATATTATCTGATATATCAGAAACAAGTAGATACTCTCAGTATCCCCCTAAACCCCATGGAAATAAACATAACAATGGATTGTCGGACGTATCGCCCTCATTTGCACAGTCGAGAAAGTTAATTAAGTATTTGGGCATAATTGAGATCTGTATAGGGTATTAAAATGCAACTTACAACTCGCCGCATACTGCAAACATTTCTTCTTTACGTCGGGGAGGTAGATATCTATATCGGTATACGGCATTTCACCTCCGTCCTCATCCTGCGACCCTGGTTCCACCTTGATGGAAACACTCTCTGTATTAAGAAGATCCATGGCCTTCTGGTAAATGGTCCAAACTCAAAATATGTTAGAGCTGAAACGGAATATTTATGAATTAATGATATTTACGAGGGTTCTAATTAGTTTAAAGTGATCACCTTCAGTTGGAACGAAATATTCAAAACCTCGAAGGTGAAATGAACCACATACAATAAATAATATGGAGCGTTTTTTGACCTATAGCATCAAAGATGTCCAATATCAATATGGAGAGCAGATGTCTAAAAAATTTGCCTGTTATACGATTAAGGTAATTTTTTATCGCATAAAGTTAAGAATGCTTTCAAGGAAAAAAAATTTATTTCACAAGTGTCCAGTTGACAGTTTGTTTATTACGCTTAGTATATAAGTCTAACATGGAATGAAACAAAATCAAAAGAAATATATTTCATGGATACACTTGCCACTATGCTTTAAATTTAAACTCGATTCATATTTTTAAAATCATTAACACATTAAACATTTAAATTTTATAAATTTTGAATATCCGCTTTCACCAATAATACGACAGAAGAGAGAACATTCAGAGAATTAAAACATGAACTTTACAAACATGACTGGCAGTAAATATATTTGACTGGATTAATATAACCGATGTAAATACGTTATTAGAGTTGAGTTTTGCAAGAGTTGAACCAGTTGCTACAATGTTATCTGAGTGCTAGATACTCTCAGTATCACCCTGAATCTTTATACAGATTAGAAAGGTTTCTTTAAAAGGCTTAAGCCGTTTTTTGCGACCAGATTTGGTATAAAACAAAATGTTTGATATTAGTTTCAATTTCAGGGTGCAAAGTAAAACAAACTTGGTAATGTCTATTACTGACATTGAGTAAGCGCAAGACAACATACTATGTAATGTAATCCCTAGTGGAATTGACTTATTAAAATAAGTTTAAGTTTTCCACTCAGTGTAGAGATAAAAACAACCCCATGTACCGTCTGTCGCGTGTTAACCTGGTTGGTGTTGGGTAACTCAATATATTATAAAGCGAATGATGTAAAACTGATATATTCTTAAAAACACATGCAAGGATTAAGTTGCTCGAGTCTTACTTAGTCAATATAACATGAACCTACTTACACGAGTACAAGGCGACAGTTCGAATGTGTTGAAGAAATGTCACTAGAAAATTAGAAGTGCAAGAATGTGATTTACTTCGGAATAAAAAATGTGATGTTCACTGAAGTGATACAAAACTGTATAAATGGAACACAAATATTATTCAGGAATACAATACTACTTCAGAAAAAAGGAGCAACAATAGTATTCTGTTACTAAGCAAAATGCACGAAGACGTAAATAAAACACTCACTAGGTCACTTTCGGGTTTTTTGTATGGAAAAAGTTAGCACACTTCTTAACCACAGATATAGCCGACGGAGCGTTGTTGATATACAAGGTAGAAAAAATCAAAGCCATTTAAAAAATGTGCGACCGTAGATAATAATATTGCGCTCAGCCATTCATTCTATGGCCCATAGACATATGAATATTAGTAGACCTGCCCTAAGTGATTAAAAGCGTATTATCCCCACTCCCCATACCGGTTCCATTGGAACCGGCTGTGCTCGCGTAATGCCTCAAGTGAAATCTGAAAACGTGACGTCATCATTCTTGTGCGAACTATGGTCGAGGCATCATCGGTTCATTTTACGAAATAACACGGCAAAATGTTGACTTGTACTATGAAAACTTGTAAAAATAGATGTGAAAAAGAGAATAAACCCAATTGTCGTATTACATTCCATATATAAGCATTATTTTACTTTATTTTAAGCATATTCACATCGTATAATATAGATCAGTTTTAGAAACATATACTATCACATCGAGAAACGTCTGGACGCGAAACACAAAGCTGGTTGGTTGCTGGGAAGTAAATTATGAACATTTATAAAAGTGTCTTAACTAAATACTTAAACGAAATATTCGACTCTGAAAATAGATCCGAATTTTTTTGCCGAATTTGGACTTGTTGACTTGCAAATTTGTTCATAACGTGGCGAGTAATTTGCGCTCCCATGTAAAAATGTCTATTCATTCAAAAGCAGATTTTACTTTTAAGAAGTAAATGGTGATATTATAATGCGAGATGCCTATTTACTGTCAGATTGATTTATTGACGAATCACAGTCAGCCTTACGCCCTTCGTTCTTCAACAGTTGATTTTACCCCTCGCCATTATCTTCTCGTCTATTAATTCCTATGTCTGTGCTTTGGCCCAAAGACAATTTTAAAATTAAAAACGTCCTTGAAGCAGAAAAATATCAAAATGTTACCTGACGGCAAAGTTCACCTGACAAAGCATCATTCTAAGAAAATTAACTATCAGGGCTCGTTTTATAGAGAGGAAACTTTTTCAGTGGAAACTTGTTAATCTGAGACAAAAAACCCAAAAGTAACAAAAAAACTTGAATAAATGAAAAACGAAAAGAACACTGAAACACAAAAATTTACAAAAATGATTGTGCTTATCTATGACAGTCGAATTCTGTATTTTTTCTGCTTATTTTGAATGGCAAAATTAATTAACTCATGGTCACATGTTTAATATTTTTGAATTTCACTAAAACAATAGGATAAAACAGGATAATCATTGATAAACAGCGCCCTTGAGGTGATTTTGCACAAAAGACGGCGCTGAACAATTCATCCTAATACTATTTTTATTTTATTATGAATAAGTGAGTCAATGTAATCGATAACATTTATACGCTGTGAAGGTAGACATATTTGCCAAGAATGCATATGTCATAATGTAAATAAGTAGGTAAGAAGCACTTTTAACAAGCCATTTAACGTATTTTGCCATTGCAAAATCCTGACGCGTAATTTACGTTGGAATAACCTTAGAACTGTCAATTCATTTTAAACTTTAACTTACGTAGGGAGTACATTTAGGTTAGGTTGAATGTACATTTTTAACTCGCTAACACTACACTGGCTTTATGTTTTTATCACGAAGAACATTAACAAGCAAATATTTAAGACACGAAATAATACTGTTTTACGGCATCACACAACTGCGTCATGTCACGAGTGGCCTCGAGCGAGATGTCAAACTCTAAGCCAATGAGATCTGAGCTTTCTGCCACAATATTTTTTTCTATAAGAAAACGGAGTTATGAGTGTCGGTTTCAAATAGGTTTCAAGGACAGGCCGGAGTTATATGCCTCTGCACAAAGAAATGGAAACGTCACTAGATTTGGTCAATACTTGAATTCCGGTTATAAGGAGCCTGGAGGGCGATTCTCGTTCTTTTAGCCTTAAGCTAAATGATAGCATTCGTCAACGAATGCTATCGTTTGCGAAAGATACCTGTCTCTCGCATGTAACATCTTTTCGTAACTAATTATCAATACACGATCCATAAATAAACCACTCTCTAGATCGATATCTTCGGGCTTTTTGTATGGCGCCATTTTGTCACCCCCTTAACCACAGACGACCACAGATAAAACGGTCGTATGGTCCAGACAGGTAAATATATTGTGGACCATAAATAAATCTCAAGGCCATTTAAAAAAGTGCAAACATAGACAATATGACTGCACCCAGCTAACATCGTTCATTCACAAGCCCAAAAAAATTATATTTTAAAAATAAAAATATTGGAATGCAGTAAAAGGAAAATAAAAAAAAAACCCACAGCTATGCACACATAAAAATACTTTTTATTTTCAAAAAGACAATGGACAGTAATACAAAACAGAGTCAGTACAACCGATGTATTGAGCATTGATTTATCATTGAAGTAGAAGATAATACTAATATATCTAAACAAAACATGAAACAGAACAAGACACAGAAAAATAAAAAGTAACGGTCTCAACTAGGAATCGAACCCAGTTTTACTGCAACAACTTAATAGGATTTAATTTGACCTTGCACAAAAATACAAGAATATATACACAAAATACATATTCAACAAATTTAAGTGTTAATTATTATTGCCACAGCACTAGAAGTTATTCAAATTCTCCTGCAAGGGTTTCATATAATTTCCACAGCTTTGTCGTCAGCAAACATCATGGAAAATGCTGGTTAAATCTGAATACTTACATGATGCAATTCTGGAGAGGTTTAAATGACCTTGTTTGATGTAATCGTGGCTTTTTTTAGCAGTTTTAGCATCCTTATACGTGGTATAGTATCGCGTCGGAATACGGATAGGTCTGAAAAGGAAAATTAATTAAATTATTAGCCAATGAAGTACATTCAGGAATTAGGAACATTGTATCAAAGAACGAAAGGTTAGTACCTTATTTGACAACGGGTTCGGGTCCTTCTTTCAGTTGGTGGAGATAGACAGGATATTATATGATGACTGGAAGATTAAGCGTTGCCAAGCATTATTTTTTAATCCCAAAAGTACCGTATTTTTGCTTTCATTTACGAAATGACACCCACAAACAAACGTATTTCTTGCTGCTTCTTGCTAGCACCGGATTATCGAATCCGTCTGAGCAACCTTTAACACAACACGGCATTAATTTATCACCTTGAAGAATTCTAGCACGCAACATTATTTTTAGATGGGTTAGACGATTTTCAAAATTCAAAATATTTACGCTAAAAACTGACTTCGACTTCCGAAATGGCGTCTTGGAAATTACCGTTAATTTTTATCGCAGCATAACACATGCTTACCTTCTCTTTCTGTTACACAAGTCGCTATGGTAGAAAGCGAGAGATCAAACTACAATTTTTGCTCTGAGCCAATGAGATCTGAGCTTTCAGCCACAACAGCTTTGTCTATAAGAATTTGGATTGAGGATAACTCCTCCCATCAGGGTTACAAGGTTATGCGAGAGTTATACGCCCCTGACACGATCTTTTGATATCCGTACAAGTTCGATTTAGGAGAGACCTAGTAAAAAAATCCTAAACAAGGGTAGTTAAAAGCATTGCGAAATTTTTGAAAACACAAATTGGTGGAATATAACCAAGTTACGCAAGGTTTTTAACTAAAACATAAGAAAACAATTACTTTGTAATATAATGCGTTTTATTAACTGATTATTTTATTTATGAATCACACAAATAAGCCATTTATCAAAGATTTACGTTTTCTAAAAAGGTACTTACCTCTCCTTACTCCTTACTTTGTTACACTTTCACCACTTCTAAAGTGACATTTGCCGCCAAACTTTAATGCTGCTAACTGTCATCGTGTTCGTGTTGGTTTGCTGATAAAGTTGACGAAATTGTTTAAAATGAGGTAAGCAAATGCACTCCAAACTGAAACGAAATTAACAACGTATTATGTCTGTGTAAAATTGACGATTGTATTTTTAGGTTATTTTCGAATCACAATATTTTTCACTATAAAGTGAGACAGTTATTGTATTATTATCTTTCGTGTACCTCTTTGTTTTTCAAACCTAAGGATAGTGTGTAATAATTACGCGTCATCAATCGTCGGAAAATTCTCTTTCAGTGTGCTGCAACAGAGTGATACGGTCAAGACAACAATTCGATAAATGCTACTGGCGGATCAAGCCAATATTTTAAAACTGAGACGACATTTAAAACCTTGTAGATACATTAAATAATGCTGGTAAACACAAGACTATAATCCAATGGCAAAAAATAAGTTTATTTATCTACTTTGAATAGTGCTTGTTTAACAATGTGTAGTACCTACATTTGATTTATATTCTGTAATGATTCACCCCCATAACATAGGGTCATACCTAGCATGGAGGGTGAAATATCACAAAAAACTACATGTGCTCTCTATGCTAAATCATGCATCAATAAAATAAATAAATGAAATATTCGTTTCAGGTGTGGACCACATTCAAATCTAACGTGAGGACCAAGGTTGCCAAAATGTGGATAGGCCGCCTGCAAACTGGTAACATCTCGGTGAGAATAATTCTCACCGAGTTAGAAGAAAAAATAGTCGGTCTCATTGGCAGTGTCAATTGGAGGACTAGATGTGCCCAAAGTCCTTCCCAATGACGTTGTACGTAGTTTTTTTATGTTGTATGGCGCTATATCATGTTTAACAAGTACACAACTGATATTGTGTGTCGAATTGTATAGCGGTTAGACACAAGATACCTTTGGCAAAGAGGATATGCCGAGTCAAAATACCTGATATGTGTATACACAAATTTATTTGTTAGTTTATATAATATGTGTTACTAAATAATCAAATTTCATAAGATACAATTTGATATGTTTATTTATTTTATAGAGATCTCTTCTTGCACGTGGATGTCGCTGAAGAGCCTCCTGCAGTGTAGAGATGCTAGAGGTAGAGAAGGGGTATGTGCGGCAGTGGTGGAGTGCTACTACCTACACCGCCAATCACTCCTCTCACAGAACAGACCTCCCCCTTCCCAAGCCAACCCAGAGACCAAGGAGGAGACCTCGATTCGTAGCAGATAATTCTTTATTCAAATAATGTAGCTTTACGTCCATTGAATCTAAGTTCGCAGGAAAACCATCCATGATCGTATACATAAAGTTAATAAAACAATAAAAAGTTTTATTTATTTAAATTCAAATAAACTGTATTTTATAATATCGTAATATCAATTAAAAATTATTAGAGACATCAATTTAATAGAGTTATTAAATCTTTCAGACCGACACGAGAGCAGAGCTGATGGATCAGCAGAACGGCAATGTGTTGGTGAAGAAAACTTGTGCATCGATTCTGCTTATCCTGCGTGGATTGTGCTACACGACTTATGGATTTATAATTCGGGTTTATCGTGCAGACTCATACACATATTCTTTTTGTTTTTAAATCGAATAAAATATATCAATATCTTTGAATTAGAAATAATGTTTCCCGTTCTATGTTGAGAGAAGACCATATTATGTGTTGTCAAAAAAACGTTTATTATGTATTACATGTAATGAATTATTTACACCTATGAGCCACGTTTTCCTCTTTCATGCCAGAGTTCCATAACACAAGGAACGCCGCTCCATCCCTTTGCATTTACATCCAAGGTAACCTAGTTCGAATCACAAATCTGAAATGTTCAATTTTTATTATAATATGACTTTCTTGTGCATATTAAATTACACAAAGAATGATCAAAATGAAGAACTCACCATTTGCACGTTTAAGGAGTGATTCCCGTGATGACAGCAGTACCTATATATCTTCTTGTACTGCAGGACCAACGATAACTATATGAGTGCAGTCAATTGCTCCTATAGTACCAGGGAAAGGATCACCGGATCGTTCAAATCTTTGTCTGGCCTTTTGCCTATCTGCCGCAGTCAAAGGAAATTTGACCCATGTCTGGAGTAGTGTGTCGTTGATAGCCAATGAAACATTTAATATGCATCGGCTAATCGACGACTGACAGACAGCCAAGCCCCACTTCCAAAATCTTACTATGGTAAGTACCTGTGAAAAATTCAGCACTTTAATAATGTATCTTATTTTGTCATGGATTACAAAGTTAATTAAATGTACCTCCCACCTGTGACTGAACAGACAGTCCATATGAATGGTTTATTTATGCAGTCCATGCTCTCTTTTCGATTGTAGGATGGGGGATAACGAAATGGCCAATTTCCTTAGATATTAATAAATTCATGAACTCCGTTTGCCCCATTTAGTTTGTGGTTTTTGGTTATATTCAAAACCAACAATTTCGAGCGCCAGCCATTTTATCTGAAAGTTTTTTATTTATGTAGAATCCTCAATGGTATGTGTAGTTTATTGTAAATTAAATCACTTTTATCTGACATTTCTGGCTTTCGACATGTTACGTACTTTACAAACATCGCAATTACGTTATTCTATTCATTTAATCGCATTATTGTGCCACAAATAAGTCACTAATCGTGTTTACAGTCAATACTTATGATAATATTAAGTTTTCTCTTTTTAAAACTACGCAAATATTGGTAATTGTCAAAACGTCATACTTAAATGAAGCCAATTCTTGGCGAAAGCTAGTATTCAGTCGGCTAAATAAAGCTCCCGGGGTACCATAAATAAACCAATCACTAGATTGATAACTCCGAGCTTTTGTAGGGGGAAATTAAGTCCTCTATTTTTTAACCGATGACGTCATTACAGACTTTGATTTCATAGACAAGGGAGCCGAAAAAATAAAAAAAAGCGCGGCCATAGACAATATGATCATTCCTAGGTAGGCACCTAGGAAAAATCATATTGTGCCATTGATCAGCCTAAAATATTATTTTAAAAATAAATGTTAGAAATGTTAACAAATTCTCTCAGGACGACAAGGTCCCAACTCACAAAGTGCGGTCCTGCAAAAATGAGCTATAAGGTATCTTTCCTTACGGCACATTTTCTCAGGACGGCGCTTTGTAAGTTGAAAATCTCTCGTCCCGAAGCCGTCGTAAAAAAAGCTTCAAATTACTTGAAATTTGAATTCCTTTACTTTAAAAGGAAAAACATTTTCAAACAATGATTGTGCTTTTCTACGACAGTGTTGAATGTTAACATTTCTCTGTTTATCAGAAAAATGAAAAACTTTGTTACATGTGAAGTATTTTTATTTTATTTCACTAATATGACAGAAACAAGAAACACAAATAAATTTATAAGCAGAAAACAAATTTTAAATGTAAACCAATGAATCTTTTTCTGGTTTAAACATTCATTTGAGTCGCTAATATTGTTCAAAATGATTAAATATTTCAATTTGGGGTTTTAGTCATAATGTTATTAAAAAAATAATATCAATACAGCATTCATGAGCACAAAACATATGTTAAGTGTGTACCAAGTCTACGACCGAATCTTTTTCTGGTTTAAATATTCATTCGAGTCACTAATATTGTTTTAAATGATTAAATATTTCAATTTGAGGTTTTAGTCATAAAGTTATTAAAAAAATAACATGAATACAGCATTCATGAGCACAAAACACATTTTAAGTGTGTACCAAGTACCAAGTCTACGACCGAATCTATTTTTGGTTTAAATATTCATTCGAGTCGCTAATATTGTTCTAATTGATTAAATATTTCAATTTGAGGCTTTAGTCATAAAGTTATTACAAAAATAATATGAATTTTCAATTACTCGCTCCGCATCGAAGGAGTACAGTCGCGAAATTTTGTAACAAGTAAATCAATAAATATAGTTTACATTAATAACTCGCCCACCTGGGCGATCCATTCCATCCAATATGGAAACTCAAGAAATTATTAAAAACATTAAAGAATTAATAAACAAGATCACTTCAGTGAAAGACTCAAAAATAAAATTAACACTGGAACAGAACATTATATCACTGGAAGAAAAAATTCAACATGAACTAATAAACCTACAAAAAAAGATTATAGAATTACAAGAAACTAATATTAAAAACAATCATCACTACGCACAGAAACTAGAAGAAATTCATAATAATAACAAAAGGTCATATGCAAATGTATTAGGTGACAATAAAAACTTCGTGAATACAAGTGCACACATCCCAGAACAGAAGCACGCCATCATAATTACATCTAAAAACACCTTGAAGGCCGAAGATATAAAAATAAAAATTCAAAAAAACATTAATTTAACTAAAATAAAAGTTGGAGTAAATGGAGTAAAAAAAATCGGAGAGCAAAAATTACTGATTTTGAAAAATTTCCCCCTACAAAAGCTCGGAGTTATCAATCTAGTGATTGGTTTATTTATGGTACCCCGGGAGCTTTATTTAGCCGACTGAATACTAGCTTTCGCCAAGAATTGGCTTCATTTAAGTATGACGTTTTGACAATTACCAATATTTGCGTAGTTTTAAAAAGAGAAAACTTAATATTATCATAAGTATTGACTGTAAACACGATTAGTGACTTATTTGTGGCACAATAATGCGATTAAATGAATAGAATAACGTAATTGCGATGTTTGTAAAGTACGTAACATGTCGAAAGCCAGAAATGTCAGATAAAAGTGATTTAATTTACAATAAACTACACATACCATTGAGGATTCTACATAAATAAAAAACTTTCAGATAAAATGGCTGGCGCTCGAAATTGTTGGTTTTGAATATAACCAAAAACCACAAACTAAATGGGGCAAACGGAGTTCATGAATTTATTAATATCTAAGGAAATTGGCCATTTCGTTATCCCCCATCCTACAATCGAAAAGAGAGCATGGACTGCATAAATAAACCATTCATATGGACTGTCTGTTCAGTCACAGGTGGGAGGTACATTTAATTAACTTTGTAATCCATGACAAAATAAGATACATTATTAAAGTGCTGAATTTTTCACAGGTACTTACCATAGTAAGATTTTGGAAGTGGGGCTTGGCTGTCTGTCAGTCGTCGATTAGCCGATGCATATTAAATGTTTCATTGGCTATCAACGACACACTACTCCAGACATGGGTCAAATTTCCTTTGACTGCGGCAGATAGGCAAAAGGCCAGACAAAGATTTGAACGATCCGGTGATCCTTTCCCTGGTACTATAGGAGCAATTGACTGCACTCATATAGTTATCGTTGGTCCTGCAGTACAAGAAGATATATAGGTACTGCTGTCATCACGGGAATCACTCCTTAAACGTGCAAATGGTGAGTTCTTCATTTTGATCATTCTTTGTGTAATTTAATATGCACAAGAAAGTCATATTATAATAAAAATTGAACATTTCAGATTTGTGATTCGAACTAGGTTACCTTGGATGTAAATGCAAAGGGATGGAGCGGCGTTCCTTGTGTTATGGAACTCTGGCATGAAAGAGGAAAACGTGGCTCATAGGTGTAAATAATTCATTACATGTAATACATAATAAACGTTTTTTTGACAACACATAATATGGTCTTCTCTCAACATAGAACGGGAAACATTATTTCTAATTCAAAGATATTGATATATTTTATTCGATTTAAAAACAAAAAGAATATGTGTATGAGTCTGCACGATAAACCCGAATTATAAATCCATAAGTCGTGTAGCACAATCCACGCAGGATAAGCAGAATCGATGCACAAGTTTTCTTCACCAACACATTGCCGTTCTGCTGATCCATCAGCTCTGCTCTCGTGTCGGTCTGAAAGATTTAATAACTCTATTAAATTGATGTCTCTAATAATTTTTAATTGATATTACGATATTATAAAATACAGTTTATTTGAATTTAAATAAATAAAACTTTTTATTGTTTTATTAACTTTATGTATACGATCATGGATGGTTTTCCTGCGAACTTAGATTCAATGGACGTAAAGCTACATTATTTGAATAAAGAATTATCTGCTACGAATCGAGGTCTCCTCCTTGGTCTCTGGGTTGGCTTGGGAAGGGGGAGGTCTGTTCTGTGAGAGGAGTGATTGGCGGTGTAGGTAGTAGCACTCCACCACTGCCGCACATACCCCTTCTCTACCTCTAGCATCTCTACACTGCAGGAGGCTCTTCAGCGACATCCACGTGCAAGAAGAGATCTCTATAAAATAAATAAACATATCAAATTGTATCTTATGAAATTTGATTATTTAGTAACACATATTATATAAACTAACAAATAAATTTGTGTATACACATATCAGGTATTTTGACTCGGCATATCCTCTTTGCCAAAGGTATCTTGTGTCTAACCGCTATACAATTCGACACACAATATCAGTTGTGTACTTGTTAAACATGATATAGCGCCATACAACATAAAAAAACTACGTACAACGTCATTGGGAAGGACTTTGGGCACATCTAGTCCTCCAATTGACACTGCCAATGAGACCGACTATTTTTTCTTCTAACTCGGTGAGAATTATTCTCACCGAGATGTTACCAGTTTGCAGGCGGCCTATCCACATTTTGGCAACCTTGGTCCTCACGTTAGATTTGAATGTGGTCCACACCTGAAACGAATATTTCATTTATTTATTTTATTGATGCATGATTTAGCATAGAGAGCACATGTAGTTTTTTGTGATATTTCACCCTCCATGCTAGGTATGACCCTATGTTATGGGGGTGAATCATTACAGAATATAAATCAAATGTAGGTACTACACATTGTTAAACAAGCACTATTCAAAGTAGATAAATAAACTTATTTTTTGCCATTGGATTATAGTCTTGTGTTTACCAGCATTATTTAATGTATCTACAAGGTTTTAAATGTCGTCTCAGTTTTAAAATATTGGCTTGATCCGCCAGTAGCATTTATCGAATTGTTGTCTTGACCGTATCACTCTGTTGCAGCACACTGAAAGAGAATTTTCCGACGATTGATGACGCGTAATTATTACACACTATCCTTAGGTTTGAAAAACAAAGAGGTACACGAAAGATAATAATACAATAACTGTCTCACTTTATAGTGAAAAATATTGTGATTCGAAAATAACCTAAAAATACAATCGTCAATTTTACACAGACATAATACGTTGTTAATTTCGTTTCAGTTTGGAGTGCATTTGCTTACCTCATTTTAAACAATTTCGTCAACTTTATCAGCAAACCAACACGAACACGATGACAGTTAGCAGCATTAAAGTTTGGCGGCAAATGTCACTTTAGAAGTGGTGAAAGTGTAACAAAGTAAGGAGTAAGGAGAGGTAAGTACCTTTTTAGAAAACGTAAATCTTTGATAAATGGCTTATTTGTGTGATTCATAAATAAAATAATCAGTTAATAAAACGCATTATATTACAAAGTAATTGTTTTCTTATGTTTTAGTTAAAAACCTTGCGTAACTTGGTTATATTCCACCAATTTGTGTTTTCAAAAATTTCGCAATGCTTTTAACTACCCTTGTTTAGGATTTTTTTACTAGGTCTCTCCTAAATCGAACTTGTACGGATATCAAAAGATCGTGTCAGGGGCGTATAACTCTCGCATAACCTTGTAACCCTGATGGGAGGAGTTATCCTCAATCCAAATTCTTATAGACAAAGCTGTTGTGGCTGAAAGCTCAGATCTCATTGGCTCAGAGCAAAAATTGTAGTTTGATCTCTCGCTTTCTACCATAGCGACTTGTGTAACAGAAAGAGAAGGTAAGCATGTGTTATGCTGCGATAAAAATTAACGGTAATTTCCAAGACGCCATTTCGGAAGTCGAAGTCAGTTTTTAGCGTAAATATTTTGAATTTTGAAAATCGTCTAACCCATCTAAAAATAATGTTGCGTGCTAGAATTCTTCAAGGTGATAAATTAATGCCGTGTTGTGTTAAAGGTTGCTCAGACGGATTCGATAATCCGGTGCTAGCAAGAAGCAGCAAGAAATACGTTTGTTTGTGGGTGTCATTTCGTAAATGAAAGCAAAAATACGGTACTTTTGGGATTAAAAAATAATGCTTGGCAACGCTTAATCTTCCAGTCATCATATAATATCCTGTCTATCTCCACCAACTGAAAGAAGGACCCGAACCCGTTGTCAAATAAGGTACTAACCTTTCGTTCTTTGATACAATGTTCCTAATTCCTGAATGTACTTCATTGGCTAATAATTTAATTAATTTTCCTTTTCAGACCTATCCGTATTCCGACGCGATACTATACCACGTATAAGGATGCTAAAACTGCTAAAAAAAGCCACGATTACATCAAACAAGGTCATTTAAACCTCTCCAGAATTGCATCATGTAAGTATTCAGATTTAACCAGCATTTTCCATGATGTTTGCTGACGACAAAGCTGTGGAAATTATATGAAACCCTTGCAGGAGAATTTGAATAACTTCTAGTGCTGTGGCAATAATAATTAACACTTAAATTTGTTGAATATGTATTTTGTGTATATATTCTTGTATTTTTGTGCAAGGTCAAATTAAATCCTATTAAGTTGTTGCAGTAAAACTGGGTTCGATTCCTAGTTGAGACCGTTACTTTTTATTTTTCTGTGTCTTGTTCTGTTTCATGTTTTGTTTAGATATATTAGTATTATCTTCTACTTCAATGATAAATCAATGCTCAATACATCGGTTGTACTGACTCTGTTTTGTATTACTGTCCATTGTCTTTTTGAAAATAAAAAGTATTTTTATGTGTGCATAGCTGTGGGTTTTTTTTTTATTTTCCTTTTACTGCATTCCAATATTTTTATTTTTAAAATATAATTTTTTTGGGCTTGTGAATGAACGATGTTAGCTGGGTGCAGTCATATTGTCTATGTTTGCACTTTTTTAAATGGCCTTGAGATTTATTTATGGTCCACAATATATTTACCTGTCTGGACCATACGACCGTTTTATCTGTGGTCGTCTGTGGTTAAGGGGGTGACAAAATGGCGCCATACAAAAAGCCCGAAGATATCGATCTAGAGAGTGGTTTATTTATGGATCGTGTATTGATAATTAGTTACGAAAAGATGTTACATGCGAGAGACAGGTATCTTTCGCAAACGATAGCATTCGTTGACGAATGCTATCATTTAGCTTAAGGCTAAAAGAACGAGAATCGCCCTCCAGGCTCCTTATAACCGGAATTCAAGTATTGACCAAATCTAGTGACGTTTCCATTTCTTTGTGCAGAGGCATATAACTCCGGCCTGTCCTTGAAACCTATTTGAAACCGACACTCATAACTCCGTTTTCTTATAGAAAAAAATATTGTGGCAGAAAGCTCAGATCTCATTGGCTTAGAGTTTGACATCTCGCTCGAGGCCACTCGTGACATGACGCAGTTGTGTGATGCCGTAAAACAGTATTATTTCGTGTCTTAAATATTTGCTTGTTAATGTTCTTCGTGATAAAAACATAAAGCCAGTGTAGTGTTAGCGAGTTAAAAATGTACATTCAACCTAACCTAAATGTACTCCCTACGTAAGTTAAAGTTTAAAATGAATTGACAGTTCTAAGGTTATTCCAACGTAAATTACGCGTCAGGATTTTGCAATGGCAAAATACGTTAAATGGCTTGTTAAAAGTGCTTCTTACCTACTTATTTACATTATGACATATGCATTCTTGGCAAATATGTCTACCTTCACAGCGTATAAATGTTATCGATTACATTGACTCACTTATTCATAATAAAATAAAAATAGTATTAGGATGAATTGTTCAGCGCCGTCTTTTGTGCAAAATCACCTCAAGGGCGCTGTTTATCAATGATTATCCTGTTTTATCCTATTGTTTTAGTGAAATTCAAAAATATTAAACATGTGACCATGAGTTAATTAATTTTGCCATTCAAAATAAGCAGAAAAAATACAGAATTCGACTGTCATAGATAAGCACAATCATTTTTGTAAATTTTTGTGTTTCAGTGTTCTTTTCGTTTTTCATTTATTCAAGTTTTTTTGTTACTTTTGGGTTTTTTGTCTCAGATTAACAAGTTTCCACTGAAAAAGTTTCCTCTCTATAAAACGAGCCCTGATAGTTAATTTTCTTAGAATGATGCTTTGTCAGGTGAACTTTGCCGTCAGGTAACATTTTGATATTTTTCTGCTTCAAGGACGTTTTTAATTTTAAAATTGTCTTTGGGCCAAAGCACAGACATAGGAATTAATAGACGAGAAGATAATGGCGAGGGGTAAAATCAACTGTTGAAGAACGAAGGGCGTAAGGCTGACTGTGATTCGTCAATAAATCAATCTGACAGTAAATAGGCATCTCGCATTATAATATCACCATTTACTTCTTAAAAGTAAAATCTGCTTTTGAATGAATAGACATTTTTACATGGGAGCGCAAATTACTCGCCACGTTATGAACAAATTTGCAAGTCAACAAGTCCAAATTCGGCAAAAAAATTCGGATCTATTTTCAGAGTCGAATATTTCGTTTAAGTATTTAGTTAAGACACTTTTATAAATGTTCATAATTTACTTCCCAGCAACCAACCAGCTTTGTGTTTCGCGTCCAGACGTTTCTCGATGTGATAGTATATGTTTCTAAAACTGATCTATATTATACGATGTGAATATGCTTAAAATAAAGTAAAATAATGCTTATATATGGAATGTAATACGACAATTGGGTTTATTCTCTTTTTCACATCTATTTTTACAAGTTTTCATAGTACAAGTCAACATTTTGCCGTGTTATTTCGTAAAATGAACCGATGATGCCTCGACCATAGTTCGCACAAGAATGATGACGTCACGTTTTCAGATTTCACTTGAGGCATTACGCGAGCACAGCCGGTTCCAATGGAACCGGTATGGGGAGTGGGGATAATACGCTTTTAATCACTTAGGGCAGGTCTACTAATATTCATATGTCTATGGGCCATAGAATGAATGGCTGAGCGCAATATTATTATCTACGGTCGCACATTTTTTAAATGGCTTTGATTTTTTCTACCTTGTATATCAACAACGCTCCGTCGGCTATATCTGTGGTTAAGAAGTGTGCTAACTTTTTCCATACAAAAAACCCGAAAGTGACCTAGTGAGTGTTTTATTTACGTCTTCGTGCATTTTGCTTAGTAACAGAATACTATTGTTGCTCCTTTTTTCTGAAGTAGTATTGTATTCCTGAATAATATTTGTGTTCCATTTATACAGTTTTGTATCACTTCAGTGAACATCACATTTTTTATTCCGAAGTAAATCACATTCTTGCACTTCTAATTTTCTAGTGACATTTCTTCAACACATTCGAACTGTCGCCTTGTACTCGTGTAAGTAGGTTCATGTTATATTGACTAAGTAAGACTCGAGCAACTTAATCCTTGCATGTGTTTTTAAGAATATATCAGTTTTACATCATTCGCTTTATAATATATTGAGTTACCCAACACCAACCAGGTTAACACGCGACAGACGGTACATGGGGTTGTTTTTATCTCTACACTGAGTGGAAAACTTAAACTTATTTTAATAAGTCAATTCCACTAGGGATTACATTACATAGTATGTTGTCTTGCGCTTACTCAATGTCAGTAATAGACATTACCAAGTTTGTTTTACTTTGCACCCTGAAATTGAAACTAATATCAAACATTTTGTTTTATACCAAATTATTATATTATTATAAATGAAATAATTGACAAGAAAAAAAACAAGAATAACGACATCACTACTATATTTCATGACAACATGAAAACATGTTGTAAAGAAAATCCCTCAAAAGCTGCAAACATATTTAACACCTTCTTTGCGAACGTAGGGGAAAATCTTGCCAATCTCATTCATACTGACCCAAATATAACATTTCCAGACTGTAGTATTGATACTGACAATAATATAGCAACATTCCAAGTCACCACAGAGAACGAAATAATATCAATTATAAACGGTATGCAAGGAGGTTCTGCCCCGGGTTTTGATGGAATAACAGTTAATATTTTAAAAAATATTAAAAATCAAATTTCTAAACCGTTAAAACACATAATAAATGTAAGTTTCCAAAGCGGAGTGTTTCCATCAATCTACAAACAAACTACCATTACTCCAATATTTAAATCTGGTAACCCAGAAGAAGTTAGCAATTACCGACCCATATCAGTAATCTCGAACATAGCGAAAATTTTTGAAAAGATAGTTAAAAAAAGGATAAACCAATTTGTAAAATGTAATAAATTAATTAATGAAAATCAGTTCGGTTTTATGGAAGGTAGAAGCACTCAGGATGCAATTGCAAAATTAACTAGTCTTGTTCATAATTCATTAGATAAATCATTAAAATGCATTGGAATCTTCATAGATCTTAAAAAAGCTTTTGATAGCATATCACACGACAAACTTATAAGTAAATTAAGAAACATTGGATTAAGTGGTACAGCTATAGAATGGATAAAAAGCTACCTTTTCAAACGCCCTCAAGTCGTAAAAATCAACGATGTACTTAGTCAACAAAAAACAAGTCACTTCGGCATACCTCAAGGTACAGTCCTGGGACCGTTACTGTTTATTATTTATGTAAATGACATATTCAATCAAAGATTAAATGGAAAAATAATATCTTATGCTGATGACACTGTCATAATAATTGAAGGTACTGATTGGAATAATGTTAATAACTTAGCAAATACTGATATTAATATACTGAAAAATTGGTTCGATAAAAACCTCCTCTCATTAAATACTGAAAAAACAAAATGTATCCCATTCTCTATCAACAAATTTAAATCAATACCAGAATTAAAAATTATAATACATCAACTTAAATGTAACAGAACTAATTGCAATCAAGAATGTTCTATACTTAGTCTAACTTCTGAAATTAAATATCTTGGTATATATATAGATCAACATTTTAAATGGAAAAAACAAATTTGTGAACTTGTAAAAAGAATTAGAAAATGTATTTATATATTTATAAGACTTAGAAATATTCTTAGACTAGAAAACCTAAAAAGAGTGTACTATGCAATTGTACAATCTATATTACAATATGGTATTATTGGCTGGGGAGGAACTTATAACAATATATTAAATCCACTTAAAATAGTTCAAAGATTGATAATTAAAGTAATATTGAAAAAACCATCCAAATTTTCTACTGAGATTCTCTTTTCAATATTCAATGTTCCCACAATAGACAATATATATAAAAAATATTCAATTCTACAAATTTATAAAGAAATACAGTTAAATAACTTACAATTCAATTCATCAGCAAGATATCAAAAAACTATCAAAATCCCAAAACTTAATACAAAACACACACAAAATACCTATCTCTATCTAGGTATAACATATTTTAACATCCTTCCATTATATCTAAAAAATATTGAAGATATTCAGGAATTTAAAATAAAATTAAAAAATTACCTAAAACTACTATAAAAGTCCATATCTTACTCTTATTATTATTTCCTTCAAATCTTGAAACTGTATTATTGATAAATCTTGCCTATTTCTTACTTATCCCTTTGGTTTTGCAAATATATTATTTACTTACTTACATGATTCCATATAATTGAGCTAGGATTCACTCACCAAACACAAGAGCCTCGTCTCTTTATGGTGAGGAAAAGCTATTATTATTTACCTTGATAACACTGTATAATATGTATAATTGTATATTTATTGTAAAAAACATACAAATATTAAATAAATAAAAAAAAAAAAAAAAAAAAACATCATTCATGAGCACAGAACACATTTTAAGTGTGTACCAAGTCTGCGACCGAATCTTTTTCTGGTTTAAATTTTAATTTGAGTCGCTAATATTGTTCTAAATGATTAAATATTTAAATTTGGGGTTTTAGTCAATAAGTTAATCCAAAAATAATGTGGATATCACAGAAACAGGAAATGCTGGGATATATGAGCACAAAACACATTTCGAATGTGTTCCAAGACAAAGAATGTGAATCAATCCTTAAACGTGCAAATGGTGAGCTCTTCCTTTTGATCATTCTTTGTGTAATTTAATATGCACAAGAAATTCATATTATATTAAAAAATGAACATTTTAGATTTGTGATCCTAACTTGGTTAACTTGGATGTTAATGCAAAGTGATGTATCGGCTTATTTTTTTTAAAATGATAAACTAACGTTTATAAGACAAGGTTTTATGCATAGCATAATTAGTCATCCGAAATACTAATACAAATTGAAAATATCTCCCGAGTAAAAATAAATGCCGCCAACGGGAATTTTTTTATTTTTTTTTATTTTTTATTTATTAAAAGTATACAATACAGAATATAGTATATTATATAAAGCATTGTACTCCCAGGAGTTAATAAACTCATTGCGGGAATGATACGCATTACATGAAACATATAGCTGTATGTATTAAATGGACATATGATGGGACATACACAACATTATTATTTCAGATATTCATTAATAAGATGAAGTTTGAGCATGTTAGTTTGGGTCTTTTTACGTTGACTTGCACATTTGATCTCGTTGGGTAGTTGATTATATTTTGTGTGAGCTATGTATTCTAGGGATCTTAGTCCATATTTTGTTGATTTGATTTTTGGTAGGTATATGTAGTTTGTTGTGATTTCTTGTGTTGTGTTGGTGTACGTCGTAATTATAATAGAGTGTAGTGTTGGAATGTGCCGAGTGTTGAATTATTTGTAATATAGTTTTCGTTATTTCAAAAGTGGGAATGGTATTAAAAGGAAGTATTTGGGTGTTTCTGTAGATGTCTTTGACATGTGTGTCCCAGGGTAAACTGAAAATATTTCGCAGGGCTCTATTTTGGACGACTTGGACTTCTGAAATCATTTTTTTTGTAGCAAATCCCCAGATTCCGGCGAGATATATTAGATGTGAGTGAATCATAGCATGGTAAATCGATTTTAATAGAGAGGGAGGAAGTAACCCGCGAAGTCTATATAAAACACCAGTTATAGGAGTAATTTTGGATAGAACATGTTTAAATTGGTGATTCCATGTGAGTTGTGAATCAATGAATAGGCCAAGATATTTTGTAACATTAGCCCTTTCAAGGCGGTTATTATCAAGACTTATATTAAGACTTACATTTTTTTATTTGCAAACAGTATGTAATGTGTTTTTTTTATTTATTTTTAGGCTAAGTTTGTTTAATCGCAGCCAGTTTGCCAGGCAAGCTACATCCCTTTCCATTTCCTTTTCAAGTTCGTTTAAATCATTATTGTGATAAAGAATCACTGTGTCATCTGCATAGAGTTGTATTGTACCCTTAAGTCCCCATTTAGCAATATCATTTATTTCTTCATATGAAGCGGTAACTTTGTGATGTGACATTATAATTTAAAATTAAACAGTAACTTTGTAAACATCACTTATGGGTAAATACTTAATGCCTGATGAGGCTACGGTTGTAGCGAAACCCGGTCGGCATTAAGTATTTACCCATAAGTGATGTTTATAAAGTTACTGTTTAATTTTAAATTAAAATATCATTTATATATATTAAAAATAGTAATGGTCCAAGTACGGAGCCCTGAGGCACGCCACATTTTATCGTTCCCATGCTGCTTGTCCCTTTTCCAACAAAGGTCTGACAGTGTCGGTTAGAGAGGTAGCTACACAGTAACTTCAGGGGAGTGCCTACTATGCCTAGGTGTTCTAGCTTCTTTAGTAGTATCCCATGGTCAACCGTATCGAAAGCCTTTTTTAAATCTATAAATAAGCCTGCAGCATGCTTACCCTGGTCTATATGCTTTTGGAGGGCATATACAAAATCGAAGGCAGCACATTTAGTGTTAGATTGGTTTCTGAATCCATACTGTTGGGATGCGAGTAAATTGTTTGATAGGAGATATTAAGTGAGCCTAAGCTTAATAACCTTTTCAAAAACTTTAGACACAACAGAGAGGATAGATATAGGACGGTAATTAGAAGGATTTTTTTGCAATCATCTTTGTAAATCGGAATTATTTTTGCTATATTTAGTTGATCTGGGAAGATTCCACTATCCAGGGATTGATTAATAAGAAAAAGAAGGTGGTCAGCTAATATATCTTTGCAAAAGTTCATGTACACTGGTGTAATTCCATCTAAACCTGGAGAAGCATTAGACTTTAGTTGAGAGATGATACTGAGAACTTCTGTTTTATTTGTTTTGGCCATGTATAAGGACTGGATTGCTTTTTGATCCGTGTTTATAGTGATAGAATCATCTGGATATGATGCAATTGTAGCTGCTAAGTTTTCCCCAACTGATATAAAGAAGTTGTTAAAAGTTGAAGCTATCTGTGTTGGGCATGTTATTTCTTCATTCTTAATGAGAAGACATTCAATTTCATCTTTCTGGGGTGTCGAGCTATTTGTTAGAATTGAATTTATTATTTTCCATGTCTGTCGCGGATTACGCAGGTTTTCTTTAAATATAGTCGTGTAGTATTTGGTTTTAGCATATTTTCTATAGTTGGTAACTTGATTTCTTGTTTTATTTCTCAGTGCTGTGAATATATCACTTTGCTGATTTTTTTTCCAGATTTTAAACGCATTGTTGCGCTGTTTGATAAGTGCATTTAATTTTGCATCAAACCATGGAGTATTACCCCTCCGTTGGTCTCCTATGCGTAACTCAGATTTATGTTGGGATGATTTTATTGCTGTTTTGATGTATTCATTAAAATTATTATAGTTTTCATTGGCATTAATGGTGGTTTCGTGTGGAAAGTTGTGGGATTCTACATATGTTTTTAACATGTTTTTATCGGTTTTGGTGTTGTTTGAAAAAGAATGTATGCTATTATTAGTGTGATGTTTCAAGCTGTTTTGGTAATCTAATATCAAAATGTTATGATCACTTAGGTAGGCATCTATATTTGCAGTAGTTGAGGAAATATTTTGTCTGTTTGAGATGATATTATGGTCTATTAGAGAAGTAGAGGTATCTGTTACTCGTGTAGGATAGGATGTGTTACATATGAAACAGTTGTATGAGTCTAGCGTGTTGATGTATTTAAGAGATGTATTATTTTTTTGAAGAATGTCAATGTTGAAATCACCAAAGATAAGGGTATCATTTCTACAGTTATTTAAAATAGATTCAAGATACATTAAGAATTCGTTAATGTTTGAGGTAGGCTTTCTGTATATAACATAAATATTTAACGGTTTAAAATTTCTATTACGGATATTAATTCCTAAGAAAGAATTTTCACTACAATGTTTTTCGATAGTTGTAGCATTTAGTGAATGGTGCGTGTAGAGAATCACCCCTCCTCCTCTTTAATTGGTGCGAGACGCAAATGTACTTTGGTAGCCGTCGATGTTGAATAAGCACTCCTCACCATCTTCCAACCAGGTTTCGGATATTGCAAATACGTGTACAGTGGGTTTGATGCTCTTTAAAGTTTCTTCAATCTCGTCAATTTTATTTTTGATACTTTTCGCGTTAAGATACATTATTCGA
The DNA here is from genome assembly GCF_061612785.1 of Hesperophylax consimilis. NCBI lineage: Eukaryota > Metazoa > Arthropoda > Insecta > Trichoptera > Limnephilidae > Hesperophylax > Hesperophylax consimilis. The sequence continues at coordinate 6,689 of NW_028301310.1, read as the reverse complement.
AGGCTATTTTTTATTGGCTTATAGTCTTCAATTTTCTCATATTTGTTTTTTTTATTTATAGTTTTTATTTATAGAATACATGATAATACAATAATACATTTTCTTACATGTGATACATTAAATCACCACACTAGGCGACTGCCTGTCTCGTGGCGACCAATGGTGTATAGTTAGTATGTGAGGTCTAGTGTTAACATATGAATTAAATATTTATACATGTTTAAAGTATGAAAGATTATATTAGAATGAATTATAATGGAAATAGAAAATATAAAAATGTTAAAGTAGAAAGCAGAAGACAAAAAAAAAGGAAAATAAAAAGAATAAAGAAGAAATAAAAATAAAAGAAAAACAAAAATATAAAAAAATTAAGAAGTCTAAGACATGCTATTATGCAGGAAAAGATCAAATACATAACTCTCTTTTCTGGTTGTGTAAGTGTACATTGTACATGCATGTATGAGCGCGTAAATACGCGTGTACACGCATACATCCACACACACACTTATTCATATTTATAGATGCATACATATTCATACAAAGATATACAAATATATATGTATACATACATACATACACATATATATATATATATATATATATGTATGCATACATACATATACACATATACACATGCCTACTTGTACATAGTTGTTTATTCACTATATCACTCATTTTTTATGACAAAAATTGTTTTCTTATTTTTTTGTATGGTGATAATATTGAGCAATACAATATGAAATAAGACATTTTTTAAGGTTATTATGATAGAAGCAGAGGAATCTAGTTCGGAGTGTAAGAATTTATATTGAGTACACATATAATTATTATTGCTATGACTCATATAAAAAGTTGCCAGGAAAGTAGTGATAATTAGATTATATACTTGATTCTCAAAAGATATTAAAAGACTTGAGATTGGAATAAGGATGGTAGTAATTGTGTGTGTTTCAGAATGGTTTAGCTGTTAGATAAGATATTTAATACATATTTTAGTTGTTTTTATGATAGAGCTAGGAGAGCAATAATTAGAATAGTTAGTATATTGATGGAAATATTTAAAGTAAATATACTTCAATTTCTTTTTGTTAAAAGTTACAAAAAAAAAAATTGTTGGTGATAAGTAGAGCACTAGTGATGTTATATATACTAATTACAACATAAGTAAGCTGGATGAAAATATGTTTTATATTGGTTAGATATAGTTTTTTCTGTAAGAATGGGATTACATAATATAAACTCACTAATTGTGTTAAAAATGGATGAGCTTGATAGATTAAAGAAAAATACATTATATCTCATGTAGGGTATCCTGGTGGTGGTGTGATTCATAAAACAAAAACAAAAAACAATCGATTTAAATAATAATAATACTAAGAAGAAGGAGAGTACACTATTTTGAGAATGTGTTAGTTTGTCGAAATTCGTGGTATGGCTCATGGAAGAATCAGAGAAAAAAGTTATGTTTACAGAATTAACAATATTAAAATATATATAAAGAATATACTGAATAATAGTAAGGTAAATATTTTTGTTTTAGTTGGACCTAGTTTGGTGAGGAAAATAATTTATCATCGAGGATGCAACTAAATTAACAAGCGAAACATACCACAATGCGAATGAAAAGATGCATATGATTTTGCAATAAGATTGTTTATGAGTTTTAAATGCTATTGGAATGTCTTTATGTATTTTCGCAATAGTTGAGATATATATATATATGTTCGAAAGCAATGTAATATAATATTAAAAGACATACTAATAGCCATTAGGGAAAGTAAGAATACACATTGAGTATAATAGAATATCGGGTAGAAGCATTTTATAATACAATCATGAATGTCTGGTATAATGGAGTGATATAGCAGCATAGTAGCTTGTATCGTCAGTCACAGTAATTGACGTTTAACACGGTCCAGATCAGCAATATTATTTATAGAAATTATCTTGGAAGTATCCGTTTGTCTCAAAAGAATGCGCCCTCCGGTGGACCAAGAGTGTTTGTAATTATTGTCTCTGGCAAAATTTTTTGTTTGAGATAGCAAAAATTTTCCTTTTTGAGTTAATTGATCGGATACATAGATGTGTTTGGCGGCTTGTGATAATCCTAGATCCCTTGTATTTATTTTATTTGTCATAGTGGTTGTGGATTTTTTGTAAGTTTTGAATTTGGATAGGAAGTCATCCCGCGATGTTGTGGTGTTGAACGTCGCTACGATAGGTCTTGGATTTTTGTCGGAGAACTTCGGTCCCAGCCTGTAGATTTTTGTAAATACAGAATGCACGCCGGTATTTTCGTAGTTGATAATTTTAGAAATTTTTTTGAGTACTTCTGCATTATTTTCAATGTCGGACTCCGGAACACCTCTTATCTCGATATTACAGATTTGGCTTAAATACTCCAATTTATCGATTTTTTCATCTTGTTTAGAGATAGTACTTAGTAGCATATTATTATGATTTTTTTGTGTAATTAATTCCTCATTGGCTATTTCTTGAGTTTTTTCGATAACATTTATACGTTTTCTTAGGTCATCTTGCTGATCTGACATAAATTGGATAGATTTTATTATTTCATTATTTTGTGAGATGAGAGCTTCATATTTGCGTACATATGAATCAAATTTGTCTTCCACGAATTTCATAATGGATGTTTTGAAATCAGTCAGCTCTTTAATAAACAGTTGAGAAGTTAAAGGACCATTAGCGCCATCTATATTTGTGGTTGTTAAGTTGTCCGTGTCGTTTGGTTGGTTTGCAGATTTCGGCAGTTGAGTAGACTGTTTTGCTTGTTTGATGATAGATGGCGGTTCTTGCTCGTTGTTCAATAGTATGTCGTTATTAGTCTGTTTTGGTTTGGTATTTTTAGCATTTTTACTATTACATTTCTTGCATTTCCATTGTAAACTTCTTGCACTACGGCGTGAGGTTTCAGTAATATCCGCACAGCCAAGATGGTAGTTCATTTCACAGATACTACAGCATATAAAATCTGACGGAGTGTCAATGTTTTTTTCGCATACAATGCACTTTGTATTCATGATTATGTTATTTTATGCGATCTTTACGTACAAAGAGTTATTTTTAAGTGGATAAGATAGTAATCGGTATTCACTATTGCGTCACGTGAAGCGGAATAAGAGAAAAATAATGTTGATTTTTTTTCCAGTAGGTAGAGTTTGACACTTCGTGGCAGTTTTGGAAAGTAGGTAAAAAAAACACTAAAACAAGCCACTCCACTTAATAAAAATTATCTGGTTAAACGCGCGGTCTACGATTTAGAAGAAAAGAGCACTTTGAACTTAGTTTACTATTGTTTTGTTAGGTATTTTTTAATAATTTTATGTAGACATAGAAATACGTCAACACTAGACTTGTTGGTAATGTTGCATGTTGTATTCATTTATACTGGCCTGGGTCCCGGATGCTGTAGTTACAGTTGAGTTAGCCATAGTCAACTCTCTCCATTGTGCGTGACATCATTATGGTACGGTAGGGGCAGTCCCTATCGTTTGATCTGTGTTTTGGTGCCTCAATTTTGCCTTTGGCCATTTTAAAGCAGTTCCAGCAATGGAATTCTTCTTTTTGTTCCTTTTTTGTGCAGTCAGATGATTTGTGTTCACCAGCACAGTGTAGACAACGATCTTTTGATTCAGTACATCTCGCGGCGGAGTGACCGTATCCCATGCATTTATAGCACTGCATGATTGGGCAGCTGTCTTCGACTCGGACTCGCTGGAAACCTATATTTATTCTTTCTTGTTTCAACATAGCTGAATGTACTTCTTTTTTGACGATCAGAATAACATTTCGTAGCCTATCATTTTTCCTGTCGTTTGTGAATCTTAGAATTTTAATAGCTTCCTTATCATTTCCAGTGGCTTCGTAGATAGTATCATTTTGTTGCAAGATCATGTCTAATATTTCAGAATCTTGTGTTTCTTTTTAGATCCCCTTCAAGATAACATTAGGTCTAAGACGTTTGCCCTCATGAGCAACCAAGTTACCATTGGTCAGCCCTGGAATTGCTGTTAGGATCTTCTGTGCATCTGACTTTTTAGGGCAGGTAATTATGACCTTGTTATTTTTGGCCTTTGACATACCACTGACACCCACTCTGAGGTCGGCTGGCTTGATAATATCCTTTATTGTTGAGGTGATGGATTCTGACGTCGCTTCTTGGTCTGATGACGACGCTATTATGGCTATTACTTGAAATTGAACAAGTGCCTTCTGCTGTCCGGTCAGGTGCTCTGCATCCACTGAGCTATGTCGGCTTATTTCCAACCCGCCAAAGACCGTTACTTTTTTGTTTGTCTTTGTCTTGTTCTGCCTTGTTTCGTTTAGATTTATTGGTATTTTCTTTGACTTTAATGATAAATCAATGCTAAATACATCGGTGGTACTGACCCTGTTTTGTGTTACCATCTTTTTGATACTAAAAAATATTTTAATATGTGCATAGCTGTAAGTTTTTTCCTTTTTGTGCATTCCGATATTTTTTGAGCTAATATTGTCTATGGTCGAACTTTTTTTAAACGGCCTTAAGATTTCTCTATCATTAAGACCTATCTGGACTGAACGACCGTTATATCTTTGGTAGTATGTGGTTAAGTTTATGACAAACTTTCCTCCAGCAAAAATCCCGAAGATATCGATAAAGAGAGTGGTTTTGTTATGAACGGAATCGTTTACGAGGAACCGTTGGAACCGTTGCTGTACCTGAAACCAAATACCTTATAATTATTCTAAATTGATTTGAATAAAACTGGGTAAATCTAAATATTTGGATATTTTTAAACATCTTTTCGACTCTTTAGGAGTGATTCATTTTTTATAAATTTTGGTATTGTTTAAAACTGGGAAGAACTCCTTTTGGCAAATCTTTTGATACCCATATCGCAATTTATGTTTTTTTGGACTTGCTTACAGTTAATACTGGGCCATCGATATATGATCATAGTGAAACATCTCTTCGTTTTAGACGCAGCCTTTTTAAAATAACAATGGATCCGGGAAATGGAAAAAAATGCCACATACAAGCTTAAATGCTTGATATGTCTCGATACAGATATATCCTAGCGAGACAGACATCGAAAAACACCTGTAAAAAAAAGTTGATATTGAAATTAAAATAAAATAAAACACAGACACTCTATTTCACACATTCTATCGACGGTTGTAACGGACCATCTTAAATAAAATAATGTTCAGTTTGGATTTCATATATGTATTTTACACCCGGCTTTGCACGGTTTATTCATGGACTCCAACGGGATCATCACAGCGCCCTGGCCCCGGCCATCGTTCCTGGCCAGCGCTACATCGGATCACAGCGCCCTGGTTCCAGCACATCTGACCAGCGCTACATCCACGCACCTAGACCACGCGGCATCCTTGCTGGTCTATGCATCTCCCGCACAACCGCCGACCAGGTCCACCGCACCTTTCGGCCTCCCTGTTCAGCAATGGAGTACCCGGAAGGCCCATGGCCCTCACCAATACCTGATACGTCAACGAGTCCGGTCACCAGCAGCGGCGTCAACTCACTGCCCCGCACATTGACCAACACTTCACCGCCTGCATCCGGAGTCTTCATCATCGATCCTCAAGTCATCTCATATACGATAACCTGACTCAAATAAAACACTGTGACCTTCACAACATCTTTCAATTCGTGCCTCCTCACAAGATCCCCAAATCATCACCCAATCCCATTCACGCTCGTTTGGGCTTTAAATACGTAGGTTTATTTTTTTTTAATAAAGAACTATAGTACATATTGGGTTATAATAATCTTATAATCATAATAACAAACTGATATATGAATTATAACTGAATTGAAGTATATTTGATCAGTAACGGAAGAAATGCTCTTAAAGTCCGATTGTGATTCTAAATAATTAGAATTAAACATGAATTTTTGCTGTGACGATTCGAGTAGTTTATTAACAAAACTAAATCACTGTTATTAACAATATCGATTAGAATAATTTATTATATTGCGGACCTTAAAATTTTATGCTGTATTGTTTAATTTTTGTGATTGCATGTTGTGTAAAGTGACGAGAGGGAAGAGTAACAATATTCAAGAGTGCTTCTGACCAACATAATGTCAACGTGTAAATAATAAACATTAGATCTTTGTACGATGTTAAGACATGTAAGTGCTTTATTTGTAATAACTTCAACATGGGGAACGAACGTCTTCTTTTCATTGAAAACGACGGGCAAAATATATTTATTAGTGATACTTTTGAAAGATAAACATTGTTATAAAATAAAGAAACTATATAATTAATAAATAGTAAACACAGAATCGGACCTTCATGAGAACCTTGAAGTACCCCACTAGAAACATCAAATTCATGCAATTCAAGGCTAGACATTGTTACTTATAGTTTTCTAGACGTTAAATAGGTCTCACGCTATTTCAGTAGATTAATTCTGACCTAAATTATATTTTACGTCAAGACTTGAATGAAGTTTAAGTTTAACAATAATTCAACATTGAATTAACAAGTTGAAATACATTTCAAAGCAACGGTGAAGAAAGATTACACCACGGAAGCTTGGTAGAGAAGGAGCATCTGGATCAATTGAATAGCTAAATGGCAATGAATATTACCTGAGCTGAGGATGGTATCTGGATATTGTTTACATGTCAAACATATAGTTTTCACCTATAA